>NW_009700782.1:34970-38315 GCF_000703405.1 Apaloderma vittatum | reverse complement strand
AGCAGCGAGGTTTGCCGGACTGAAGGACGTCCAGCATTCCACGCAAAGCACAATGAAGAGGGATTGTGTATCACACACAGAACTTCATTTTTTCCTTTAGGAGATATAAAGCAGAATTGTATTAAAACTTTCCAGAGGACTTGTACGCACCCTCAGGTGTTTTGGATGGAATTGAAGAGATACTCATTCCTAGGTCATATAATGTGCCTTTATTTTTTTTTTTTTTTGGTCATTAGGAAAGGAAAATTCTTAAGAAGCAGTTTAAAAAAGTATCACTGTCTGTGTGGACACATGCTGGAAAGATATTTAGATATTTATCTGGATTTCTTGGGAAAGAGGAAAAAAATAAAAGGAGTAGCGACAGTATTTCTGTTGCAGGAGATTTATTGTTTCTGTAGCCAGACTTCTGTTTTCCATGGATAAATGTAGCAGTCTGTTTACATCTGAACATTAAACATTTTTCAGAGCTACCCAGAGCATTAGCTGTTCCCTTTAGTTTGATAGGAAATATGATATGTTAATGATTGGTGTGTTTTGGGGAATTATTTTTCACAGTAGCCTGCCATGTTTTTCTGTTGTCCTACATAATTAGGATGTGTTAAAGCCCACCTAAAACTGCAGCAATATTACTTTTTTAGACTGTTGTTTGATGATAGATTGAATCTAACTGTAGTAAATCTGCTATATGTTATAAAACTGTGATTAAGAGATGTAAAGAGCTAATCTGATCTATAAACTTTCTCTGTCAGTTCAGGTTTGTTTTAAAAGAAAACAAAAACCAAAACAAAAACAAATCCAACAAAAAAAACCTGTTAGGCCAGGAGCCATGTCGGGTGGCATCTGTTCTCTAGCATTTGGCATGAACCTGGCAGAAGAGTACAAAGCTAGCATAAACATGCTGAGTAGAATAATAATTTGTCAGATTTATCCTGTGGGGCACCCATTAACCCGCAGATCCGGCGTGCGTGACAGTGAAACTTGATTTCGTTAGCCTGGATTTTACTTACCCAAGGTAGGACGATGTGTGAATAGTCCTCAAGGGCTGGAGAAGCCTGGGCGAGACCCCGCGTGCTGGGGTGTGTGAGTTAGCGTAGACACGTCTCCGAAATCCAGGCACGGTTTTGCTGTGTGGAACCTAAGTCAGAGCTGGTGTGATGGATTTGGGACCAGAAACCTCATTTCCTCTGAAAAAAGTAGTTTCCAGATGACTTTTTGTGTGATTTCTGGTGTGGATTCGGAGTTGGAATGAGTGGGTCCGTTTGTTTAAAGCACAGATGTGTGTCCTGTGTGTCCCTGACCGGTGTCACATGTAGTTCTTGAGCAGATCTTGAGGCCAGCACCTGTACAGACAGCTCGCCTTTTATTTTATGATTGCTGTTTTACGCTTGATAAATTTTGGGTGCTCAGGGACTTTCTGTAGCGACATTACAAATTACCTGGGGTATGTTCATACTATGCTGAGTGTAATGGAACAGTTATAAACCACAGGCTCGTTCTCCGGGAAGGGCATCCCGCAGGTAACCAGTGCCCGTGGCTTGGTGATTTCAGGTGGTCGAGGAGGACCGGGGTGACGGGTGACCTACGCTGGGATGCAGCCTTGTTGGCACACGGCATCGCCTGGCCTCGCGGGGACTTGGGTGGGCTGAGAGCCTGAGAAGAGGCGTTGCTGACGTGGACTTTATTTTGAGCAGCAAATATCAATCCTGGTGTGATCCCAGGTCCTGGAAGCCTGTGAGCAATTTGGGCATGGTTTCTAAACCCTTGTGCACATCGTTTGGTTTTGGTTTGTGAGGTTAGGTTTTTTTTAATTGTTTTAACCCATTGATTGGGGTTGTTTTTTTATTTAATCTTAGTTTTACCAACAAGGAATCTTACTTCACATTCCCTGCGACTGCTCCAAAGTGCAAACCAAAAGCAGAGGCAGGTGGTGGGAGAGATTTCCTTTAAAAGTGCATTTGGAGCTAGAACAGCAGCGTGGGTGCATCAAACTTTGCCATATTTCCTGTAAATCCACATAATGGTTTGATGAAGACTTGGAATTTTTATAAGCGCCAGAAAAAGGGGCATCAAGGATCTTGTTACATTTTCAGAATGAATTTGGGACATACAGGTACAAATATCTTGAGATAGTTTTAATGGGCCCTTTGCAAATTAGGCTAGAAATCTAAGACTGGTAGGAATTATGTGTCATTTCTACTTATTTTTGGCTCATTTTTCAGAGTCCTTTGGGTTATTTAATTGCTGTATCTAAAATAAAGAGCAATATTAATATTTATTAAGTGCCTGAAATAAGTAGTTGATTCCGTGTGGGAATAGTGGATTTTGGGGAAATGAACCAACATTAATGAAGTAGATTTGTTAGTACGTGGAGTATGTGTGCACGTGGATGGACATTTACACACAGATAAATTTACTGGTTTGTCCTCTTAATTTTTCTTCTTTTCAGCCTTCTCTGTGTTTCAGTTCCCACTTACACGGTGCCACTTCTAAGAAATCTTCTCTGGCACCTCCCAAACACGCCCCAGGGCCGTGTCAGGGCATCGGGGAAGGTGAAGTTCACGGGCTTTCGTAGGTCAGCAGGTTGATTTTCTTCCCCATTACCGTTTCCCTTTGGCAGGTGTCCGCGGCACGCTGTACCTTCAGCTCGAAGCGAGGGGGGGAGCACTGAGAGCGAGGTGACCGCTGGCTTTGAGGTTGGTGGGTCCCCTCTCCGTCCCACCTCTGCTCCTTTTTGCCGTCATCCCAGGAAGCTCTGAGCGAGAAGGAGGGGGGCAGCACAGTTCCTAGGGCTGGAAGCAGCGGCAGCTCGCCGGCCTCAGGAGGAGACCTTGCCAACAGCTGAAGAAGCAGCTCTGAGCTGCGTGAACCCTGTTGCACGTGGTGGCCCTGTGGGACCGTGTCTCCTGAGGCTGGAGGTGGCCACGCTGCAGAGCCCTTTGCTGGGGGATGTTTGATTTTGCCCTGAGTTTTAAAGGTTGGCAGCATAAGCCCAGTATGAATCCAAATTTGTCAAAGAGAATTAATTGTTGTATCCTCTCCTATCTGTACTTCTGCTGTACTTTCACTTCAGTAGGATAGTTTGCTGTCGGTGCAGAAAGGAAGGTGGTTTGGTGTTGCTTGTTCTCACAATTCCTCTCTCCTCTTGGCTGTGCCTTGGCCCCGTCATGGTTGTCTCTGGAGTGCTGGGTTGGAGGGGGGGGAGGTAAATACAGAAAGGAGTTCTCAGAAAATGTAAATAAGCATTGAAAAACTGGAACCTTTTGCCCCCGTTGCAGTTTCATGTCCTCATGAGGCGGGCCGTGTGTTTCTGGAACAGGTTGGTGTGTTTTTCTGGCGGGGGTGTAC
>NW_009700782.1:2541-34939 GCF_000703405.1 Apaloderma vittatum | reverse complement strand
TTGTTGTGTTTTCCTGGGGTGGCTGCACTGCCGCCGCCTGACAGCCCGGCAGGGCAGCCTTGAAAACCATGTTCCTTTGACTCGGACAGGAGGAATAACACTTTTGACAGACAGGCAGAACGTTAGTTTTGTGGTTTTTGGTTTTTTTTCTTCCTGTAGCTATCCAGCAGGTGAATTTATTACATCTCCACAATTGCTTTGAGCGGGGAGCCCTGTTTATATTAATAATGAGAGTCTTCTCTGTGCACATCCATCTGGGTTCTTTTTGGATGATCTTTTTGGATGGCCGCAAGATGCTAACAAATCACGAAACAAATTCAGTTTGTGCGTATGTAATGTAAAAAGGCTTCTTTTGTAGTCTTTTTACATTTTATTACCTTTTTTTTTCTGAAGGACAATATTGTTCCTCTTCCTGCAGAACTTGTCTGTAACAAGCAGTCTTAAGTAAAGATAATTTGCGCCAGGTGTGACGACAAAACGTAGCGGAATAAAATTTGGTTTTGCCTTGCACAGGGTACAATTGGTTGTTTATGTGTGAAATGGCTAAAAATTACATTAATTTCACACACTGCTCAATAGATGGGCTGTCAAAGTATATTGTGATTTGGCAGGTGTACCTTGTGCATCAGACATCACCAGGGGCTGTGGATGCACAGGGTAGGGTTAGTATCTATGTACCTTTCTTTACAAGTATTCTGCTAGCTAGAAGTTAGTGTACTGGAGCAATTATTTGTTTTTCCGTTAGAATTGAGAAGGATTTAAGTAGCTCTGTGTTTTTATATATTTCCTTAAGAAACTAAACCCGTCTTCTCCCCTTCAGCAGCGTGGTATGCTCGAGCTGCTCTGTTACCAAGGGATTTGGATTTCGGTGGACGTGTCCAGACCCCGTTGCCCCATGCAGCGTAACCCCGGCTCTCCTCTGGCCCCAGCTGGGTCCGAGCCCTCCGTGCCCAGCTCTTGGACTCTGTTGTTTCTCCTGAGCCCTCCCCAAACAGAGCGGGCAGTGTGCGCTGCCCTCCCTCCTACCTGGGTGGGTAATTAATTGCCTTTGCTGCACAGCTGGGGCAGGCTTGGGGATGTCCGTGTGCCCGTCAGCTCATCAGGGTTTGCGTGGGGTTTGGGGTAACCAGACTCCTTTTGTCACGCAAGTTCATCTCGTAGCTCCTCCTCTTCTTGAGGAGTTTGAGCCTCTCCTCTACAACGTTATGGGACTTGTAAGAAAGTTGTGTCTTGGAGAGCTCTTCCCACTGTCAGTTTTGGTGACAGTCGGCTGGTCAGACTCAAAAATTAGGTGATAAGGAAGAAAGAGCATGGTCCTTTTCTCCTGTTTGCCTTGCTAGGAAAAGTTGCCTGGAAAGAACGTGTGTGGCAGACGTACGGTGCCCGTTGCAACCTTGTCGTTCGTTGTTGGGAAGTGCTGGCCTCGCCGCTTTCCCACTTTGAGCAGCAGCAGTGACCGGCCTGGCTGTGCTGCCATTGTAGCAAGAACTTTTTATTTTAGACAAGAAGACCTGTTCTCTAGTCCGTTTTTACGTCAGATTCAGGTCAAACTTTGTCAAGAACAGTAGGGAAGTCAGTTGCCTTCTCAGACTCCGGTTTCATAGAAGAAAATGGTGATGGGGAGCTGGGTAAAAGCCTTGAAGGTTCACTAGATGTCATGGAGAGATCAGGATTTTCAGACATTGAGAAGTCAAAAGAACATTTGCAAAAATGAGGGTTAAAGGTAGAAAAAAATACTGTATTCTGTCTCTTTGTCTTCGTGTTTTAGACTTTTGTTGCTTCATATTTCCAAAAATTATCATCAAAGGTATATGGAGTCTGATGCATTATTTGCCTTTCTAAGTATTTACTATTAATAAAATCAAGGGAAAATTATGTGTGTATATATGCATCTGTATTTTTAAGCATTGATTGGAAGCCTAGAGAAATATTCTGAAAAACTGACTTTGTAAAGTTTGTCTCTAATTTCAAGAATTTCTTTTGCAAAGCTTAAGCGTGTGGCTTTGATGTTTTCTATTTTTTAGTGGAAATAGCTGGCTTTCCTTGAACAGATACATATTGCACCTTTTTACTAGAGCAGGAGTACCTGAAAATTTAAGTAGATTAGAAAGTTAAAGTAAGGACTTGCCTGGATACCAACATGAAACCAAGTTCTTGGTCTTTGTAGACAGGCAGAGAGAAATCCACAGTTTGAAAAATGTGTTCCATAGCAATAATGTTGATTAGATGAAACTCACTTGATTATTTTGTAAAAACCTGTGAAATGAGGCCTTTTTAGTACTGGTACTAAGCGGCATAGTTCCCCAGTTCATACCAATTTTCATCATTTGAGAATCCAGCCCTTCAATATTTAATTTACTGACCTTTATGTTGTGGTGAGACAAATGGCTTTTTAATGACTACAGTAGAATTATTTGCGTTATAAAATAAAACTGTTGTCTATGCTGCCAGGGAGCTGCTTATTTTATAAATATAGCCTTTGTTGAGAAATACATATTAGGTACTAAAAATATTTAATTGACCTACTTTTTTTCTTTTCAGGATTGTGTCCTCTGTTGTGACCTCATGGTTTAACTGGGAATAAAGATGAGTATAAGCAGTGATGAGGTTAACTTCCTGGTATATAGATACTTGCAAGAGTCAGGTGAGTTTTTACAATTCTGGTTGTTAAGCAATGCGTAATTGATTTGGTTTTCATCTGCAACTGGTTTTATCAAATGCAGACTCTTAATTATTTTGCCAGTAGGCATGTGCTTCTGTCTGAACTGTTTCTTGGTGTTTCTTCTCAACAAGACAATGAATTCCTGCCAAGTTACCTTCTGTAGCTTAATCAGATTTAGTCATTTGGAGTCTTCGGATGGCAGTCAACCAACTAAGGACTGGCTTGATTGCTAGAAATGTCTTTTTCTGCAGATCATTTGCCTGCAGGGTGATGATGACACTTCGCACCATTTTCTCTGGGGCTACTTGAAGACAAAAAACACACGACCTCTGAAATACTGTTTTCTCCCCTTCTGTCTTGGAGCGATGGTGCTCCTGCGAGCTGGTCACGCGCGGCCGGATTCTTTACCTGAACGTGCCCGTGGGAGGGCACATGTTGCTGTATTTCAAAGGAAGAAGTGGCAACTGTGACCATGTGACTTGTGTCATTTTCATCTAAATACAGATGAGGGATTTTTTTACAGGAATAACTCAGGTCCTCAAAAGCCTCCCTCTCTGCAGGACGCTTTCTTGGAGGATTTTGTCCCTTGGCGTCAGAGTAGCCAAAACCTCCTGCTTCTTGAGTAAGAGCAAGACGGCTGAATATTGGCAAACTTGAAAAGAAGCTTTTTTCCTGTCATATTTGTCCAGACTGACTATGTCTGTAAAACACAAGCAAGAAAGCAGTAGTGTTCCCGTGGGCAGTTTATTTGTAAAACTTCCCCAAACCTGGACGGATCAGCAGTTTGAGTTTGTTGCATGTCTGGGTTTCTAGATGCAGCAGGGCTGCAGGGGGCTTGAGGGTGGTGGTTGTCCTTGAAGATACGTAAGAAAGAAAGAATATTATCTTCTATTCACAGCTGTGGTATTGATTGTTTAAAGCAGCCTACGTTTAGAGCAGGTGCATTTGACTGGAAATTAGGGCATGTCCCAGTAAATGAACAAGTGATGATTGTCAGCTAGCAGGAGGGAATATGATCTTAGCAATCATATTCCCTGCATATTAAAGTAAAAAACAAACTCCAATCTTAAGGTAACAGTGTAAAGGCTCGGTTTTAATGCTTGAAAATGCATTTGAATGATGCAACATCTGCTGAGTGCTTATGTCCACTGCTTGTGGACTTCTGAAATTGAGACAGAAGCACCAGAAGCAGTGGGGGGGGATATCAGAGTTTTTCAGTCACTGCTTGTCAGAAGAAAGCAGAAACTCATTGTTCTGCCTGAGTTTACTTAAAATTATTACAGGTTCTTATTCCAGTTGCAGATTGCTTTTGTCACAGAAGTCAAACTTACAAAAATGCTTTGTCTTCATTGGAAAGTGTGCAGGCATTCTTAGTTCCCTGACAGAGGAGGAAAAAAAAAAAGTTTAACAAAAAATTTGATAACGGTAAAGTTAATTTGATGAAACAACTACTTTTTCTCTAGATTAAAATCCCCTTTTCAGAGTGATCAGATAAAAATAGCTACCGCCAGTGCTGCACCATAACATAATTGCCACTTTTTAAGTGCCAAAACATGCTCAGTTATGACAGCACTGTACCATGAAGTGAATTCTTTTCTGCGTATGGATCTTTTTCACTTTTGTGGGTAGCAAATCAGTGAGTAAAAAATAATGAGTCTTGATGTCTTGGAGATATGTGTTTATTAAATACTATATGTGTTGTAATACATAAATATATGTAAATGCTATTAGAAATTGTATATATTTTTGTTTACTCGCACACAAATGTTTTGCCGATGATATCGTGATTAATAATTGCTGTGTATGTATATAAACTTTGCTTTTCTTTTTTTGGTACATTTGAACTAGAAACGCAAGGGAAAAAAGCAAGGGTTGTGGTTTTTTTTGTCATTCATAAACACGATATCATTTTGTATGATTTGCTTTAGGTTTGTAAACAGAAGATCCTACACTGGGATGGCAAGCGTCATTGTCTACCTATAAATCAATTCTGATGTCTTTGCCTTGTCTTTAGGGTTTTCCCATTCAGCATTTACCTTTGGTATAGAGAGCCATATCAGCCAGTCTAATATAAATGGTGCTCTGGTGCCACCAGCTGCTTTGATTTCCATCATCCAGAAAGGTCTGCAGTATGTAGAGGCAGAAGTCAGTATTAATGAGGTAAGGAGGCTTTGCCTGCAGGAGCATTATGTCCTTGCTTGCAGTAAGTTTGAATGTTAGTATTTTTTCTTAACTTTCTTGTATCCTATTTATTTACTTTTACTTCAGATTCCTTACTGCTGGTGTTCACCATGACTCCAGTGGTGGAACCAGAATGGAGTGACATAACTGGGTAGGGGTTCTGCCCAGTGCAGCCACACAACACCAGGCATGGTGTTCTGGCTCATTGCTTAAAGGTCCGTTGTCTGTAGAGTTTCTACCCTAATATAATGTTGTAGTAAATCCAGACAAGTGCAATAAGATAATCATTGAGACAAGTAACGGCTTAATTTTTGGTTTTGTAGAATTGCACTAGGGAGGTGGGAGAGCACTGTGCAGCTCTCGTTTGGCTGATGTGTCGTTATAATGAAGTTATGAGAGCCCAAAGGCAAGGTTTCCAAACAGAGAGAAGGTTACAATTTGTGGCAGGAAGGATGAAGGTATATGCCAGTTTGCTCTTTTGCCTCTACTGGCTAATTCATCTCAAGCAAGAGCTATTAAATTTGATGTTCAAGAGGTTATTTCAGCAGTACAGAAGGCTATGTATCTTCCTGCCTGATGCTGCAGATACTTGCCCTGTCTCTCCGTTCTCATTTATGCCTGGAAGGTAGCAGCCTCTGCATGTGTCAGTTACATTACAGAAGGAAGCTGGTGTTCTTTTCACTAATTCTGCTCTCTTTCCAGTCGCCCTTATGTCTGCTGTTTATGTGTAGTTTTCATAGTCCCACTGAAGCAAATCCTGTCCCTTAGGAAGCCTCAGAAAAACAAAGCAGTGATTGGAATAGAAGGAGACCCTATATTTATTGCAAGGAATCCTTCTAGCTCCTAAAAATAGATCCTTACAAAGCCCTAGCATATGTATAAGGGTATTTTTAACTGGGTCTTGTCCATTTCAGGATAAAATTCTTCCTTGTTGTTTGAAAGCAAGCCAGCACTGTTTAAAAAAAGGAAGAAAAACTAGTCAAGTCTCCAGATAATATGTTTATGGAAAGTATTAGTCTAATAAGATAGAATAACTTCACGAGCCGGTGACCCGACTGCAATGTTTGCAGCTCTTCAAACAAACCATTAGATTTTGTTGCAGCCACTCATGTTTGAAATCGTATTCATAGATAGCTTACAGAATTTCTTGCTTTAGCAGACGATTTAGCAAACTTGAGGCATGTAACTTCTGAATCCAGAAGCTCTGCCAGAGGCCTGCTGTGCCTTTTGTTGCATATTGATGATGGCCACTTAACTTTAGACTAAAATTTCAGTCCTAACCAGAACAATGATGAGGTGTCTCTTCCAGCACCATTTGTAAACCATTACGTTATATTAAATCCAAACCTTTTGCTTTAGTTTTCCTTGAAATTTTTGCCCATAATGTTAATCTATTCTTTGCGTTGTCTTGTTTTGTTTTGTTTTCTCCCTCTGCTGGAATTTAGGATGGTACCTTGTTTGATGGTAGGCCGATAGAGTCTCTCTCACTGATAGATGCAGTAATGCCCGATGTGGTGCAGACAAGACAACAGGCCTACAGAGATAAACTTGCACAACAGCAGGCAGCAGCTGCTGCAGCTGCAGCCGCCACTAACCAACAGGGATCAGCGAAAAATGGAGAAAATACTGCAAACGGAGAAGAGAATGGAGCACATACTATAGCAAGTAAGTTGAGACAGAAGTGACCTTAACCTATGTTCACTTCATCTCCTAGTCGTTTAGCACGGTACGACCTTGTAGACCGTGAGGTAAGTGCGTCGAGGTAGTGGTAACTCTTCAGCTTGCAGAGAATACCTTCATCGGAGGTGATACTTCAGCAGCTGGTGTCTCGCCTTTGACTGTCCCTAGTGTGAGATTTAGAATTGCAGGAGGAAGTGCAAACTTCTGAATTCATTCATTCGCAATATTCCATTAACCAGTCTAATTTACAGTGCTGCTCCTTTTCCATCACCTGAAGGTTTTTCATAGGATCCTTCGAGAGCTCTTGCATAAAGTGAGAAAAAAAGAGCAGAGACAACTCTTTAAAGAGTACATCTCCTCAACTTCGGCCCCTGCATAAGGAATAAGGAGAGTCTGCAAATCCACAGCTGGTTAAAACTGAGCATTGCCTGTGAAGTTCCATGAACTACTTGTGGCAGGTTCTGCTAAGCCCGTGAACCGGAGAGCTGTAAGCAGCTCTCTGTAGGACAGACTGCCTTGTCCTGCCTGGGATCGTCATGGCTGCCGAGACAAATCCTGTGTCATTTGTCTCCTTTAGCGGGAACGATTTGCTGTTGAGAATTACTCGATGCAACTGCGTGCAAGTTTGGTGTATTCGTTGGTTCCATTTCAGTTGTGATTGGTGAAACAGATGAGTTTTATTTGTCATCACTGGTCAAAGGAACGTACCTTACAGTCAGACATGGCTTAGAGAAGTTCAGGTCAGGCAATAAAATGTGGATTTGAAAACACTGTTCTGGAAGTCTAAATCACACAGTACAGCTCTTGCTGTAAAAGCAAATGAAGACAAGACATTGAAAGAATATTCCTATCGAGCAGTATACAAGTTTTGCATTTTACTGCTGGATTTTACTAGTTTTTTTCATTATTGTATATGACAGGTAAAAAGGAAATACAGTACTTGGCTTAAACGGATAAGCCCTGTACTTTGATGCTTTCATTTAAAATCTCAGAAGAATATTGACTTGTTAACCATGAGTGGGATAGAGTAAGCTTAAACTTCCTATGGCAGACCCTGTTAAATGTGAGATACCAGCAACCCCTACTGGCTGGTACGTCAAATTGTACTGGCATTGGTTGTGTTTTAATTGTAGCAATGTTTTTATATGGTGCCCTTTCTTAAAAATATGCATGTTTTAATAGCCTTTTCTGTTTTCTCACACATACAAACAATGGTAGAAACTCTTAATTAAGCAATAGATGTGAAAGGGTTTGTTTTAACCATGATGAATAAATACGGAGCCAGGTGAACTCTTTTGCATTTACACTCAGTGTGAATTTATTTTGAATAATAGAAAATGATTGATGGTAACTGCCAAGAAAACTGTTTTGTCAATTGAATTACCCCCAGTGTGTTTTTCAGAACAACACGGATTCAATATCACTTCCACACAGAAAGCTGTGTATTGCCACAATTGCATGGTAATTGCCAATGCAGCTTAAAAAGCTCTATTATCAGTTTACCATATCACCAAATGTTGTTATATTAATTAAAGACATTTTGTAAATGAAGACTTAAAACTTGTTTGACTGCAGTGGGTGAAAAGAAAGATTTCTGAAGGCAAATGTCTCATAAAAGTATTTTTAAAGCACGAGATAGTACAATATGTTATTAGTCTATGTAGTATTGTGCCTGAAAAATGGCAAGTACTTTTAACATCGATGTTTATTTTCTAACACAGCAAAAAATTAACTTTTGGCTTCAATTTCGAAGTTTCAAAATTAAATCTGTTCTGATGCTGAGGTTTAGAAGGGCTAAGAGCTTTCTCACATTTTCGAAGCTCTCCTTCTGTTTACATTGCTTCATAAATCGGCACTGGAAAAATAAAGGAACATTACAGCTTTGTCAAATTTTGATACATGAATAAATTGTGAATTAACTCTAATGCTCATCTCAGAAGAATATGCACTATTCAGTTGTTACCGTGTGTTATCCCAAAATGTTAAAATCCACCTCTCTACTGTTGCTTCCCATAATGTAGATAATCACACGGATATGATGGAAGTAGATGGAGATGTTGAAATCCCTCCCAACAAGGCAGTGGTGCTGCGTGGCCATGAATCTGAAGTATTCATCTGTGCCTGGAATCCCATCAGTGACCTTTTGGCCTCAGGGTACGTGCATTAACTGTGTCCGTGCCTAATAGCAATCCTCCGTGGTGTGCTTTGAGGGTAAGGAGTTAAAATACTCCCTGCCCCGAGGCCCTGGACATCAAAATGCCACTACGTTTCTGTTTGGAGAAGAATTCTTTTTAAAGTTGAATTAATTGCAGAAGGAGTTACGTTCTAATGAACTGCTTTGTAGATCTGGAGATTCGACAGCACGGATATGGAACCTCAGTGAAAACAGCACGAGCGGCTCGACGCAGCTGGTACTTCGACACTGTATACGAGAAGGAGGGCAGGACGTACCCAGCAACAAAGATGTGACATCGCTGGATTGGAACGTAAGTACAAATGACAGCGCTCAAAATACTCCAGGAAAGTTGTGCCTATAATTTTGCATGGTCAAAGTTTAAGTGACAGCAACTGTGCAGCCTCTGCTACGGCTCCTGACATATTTTTATTTTTGAGTTGCTTTGTAATTTCTTGTCCTGTACTTCAGGGTCTTCTTTTTAATAAGCTATAGTCAATGGAATAAGTACCAGAAATCTTGTGCAGGTATATTCTACCTGAAATTTCCTTTGTGCTCTTTAGCTTTGAGTTATACAGTAAAAGTAAGTAAATAAAATAATCTTTTTTGCTGGCAGAGTGAAGGTACACTTCTAGCAACTGGGTCCTACGACGGCTTTGCAAGGATATGGACTAAAGATGGTAAGTGAAATCCTTACAAATTCCAGTATATTTTCCTGTATTGTGGCTCACAGCATAGTTTTTTATTTTTTTAATGTATTCATATCAATATAAATTTTCAGGTAATCTTGCCAGCACCTTAGGGCAACATAAAGGTCCTATATTTGCGTTAAAATGGAACAAGAAAGGAAACTTCATTTTAAGTGCAGGAGTGGACAAGGTGAGATAATCTTTGGTAAAATTAAAATTCTTTCCTTCACCGTTATAATCTAATTGTAAGCGTAATAGCAAAGCTGTAGAAAGTAAGTAAATTAAACTAAAGGCACGGGATGTAGATATGTACCCAAAAAGAACTTGTTATGCTCTCTATGTTTCCTTGTGTTTTATAGCTGTATTGAGATATTTTGATTTACTGGATTTCAGTGTCCCTGGATCTCTTCCCAGTGAGGTCAGCTTTCGTTGGAGAGAAAGCACATTGAGCGCAGAAACATTAAACCTTTGTAAAACGGAATCATATAAAATTTAGTGCAACACTTTATGCAAAGCCTCAGAAAAATTTATACTGGAGGAATAGATTCAGGCTGGTTTGGATATAAGTCAAGCCTGAGAATGATTAAAAAGGCCAGAGCTGGAACATAGGAAAAGTCAATATATTGGACTGGGGAGGTGCCAGTAGTGTAATGTTGTGAAACTCATTGTTTAACTGTGTTTTTATTTCATGTCTCTAAACAAAGACTCGCAAGGTCTTTAAATTCAAAGCTGTTGCTAGTGTTAGAGATTTTGAGAGTTAGGAAGGGCATATAGTGATGAAGAATAGGCAAAGAATAGAATAGACTATTCAAAGGGTAAGAAGAGTTTAGTTTTTCCTCCATAACTGATTCAAGGTGCAGAAGTAAGCATGGGCTTCCTCTTGGTGACACTGGCCAACTGCAAGCTCATTAAGACCCCAGGCCCACAATGCTTAAAACTTGCAGTGTCACTGTAAATTGGCTAGTTTTTCTGTTGGTTTTTTGTTGGTTTTTTTTTTTCCCTTCACACATATAACCTGGTTTGCTTTAGTGCCCAGCTTTATAAATCCTAGTGGTGGTGCCAAGGAAGGAAAAGTAGATGTCTCAGAGCCTGGGAAGGAGACTTCTTCTGGCAGCTGGGACAGCCTATGCCAGTTTTTAAATCTTGATGGAGGTACAGCTTTAATTTGCAGAAAAATGTTCTGAAGGAGATAGAAGCCTTGATTCAGTCAATAAAACTCTTTGGACAAATCAACTGAGATTATACTTCGAAAAATATTTCACTTTAGTAGAAAGATTGACCCAACCGTATGCTTCTTTTCCATAAATACTTTGTGTGATCAGTTTGTACTTCCACTGAATTCAGTGTCAAAATTTTCATTGATCGTTGAGGTAGGTTGAGGTAGGTCAGGAATATTGGCATATAATGTAGTGATTATACAATACTAATTCTGTCATGTAAGATTTCTTTCATCAGAAGGATATTAGAACTATTGGTGGAGAACAACTCAGAATGAAATTACACCCTTAAATCACGTCTTTCAGGTTCTTAAGTACGAGACTAATTGTTTATAAAAAGATCTCCTTAGGGACAAATTAGTATTTTAAATTACAATTGGAATATACAAGTATTTGAAATTGAAGTAGGCCTGTGGAGTGGGTTACAAGAATATAAATAGGACTGAGGAGATAAATCTATTTAACTTTTGTTTATTAAAAAGAATAAAAGCCCACCATCCCCTTCTTTCCTTCCGACCCCAAAGATGATGTAATTAAACACTCTCCTAATATTGTAACACATTAAGATTTTCTACTGTTGTCTTGTACCTCTGCTACCATTTCCTTTTGTAGTGGGTAAAACACTAGAAATACATAATCAGGAGCACTTTGGGGCAATGGGAGTAGGCTAGGGAGTCCGATACATGTGACTGGTGGTAGTTTTGGGGACGTTAGCAATTTTTACAAGTTTGTTTATTGTTTATTTATCTGTTTAATACAGACCACAATTATTTGGGATGCCCACACTGGCGAAGCCAAGCAGCAGTTTCCTTTTCATTCTGGTAAGTCTTGCTTGTGATGGTTCAGGATAGTCATGTGAAAAGACGGAAAAAGTGTTATTTATTAGAAGAAATAAAATATTCTGGAGCTTATGGTGCTTATTTACACCTTTTTGAAGACTTACAGGCAGCCCTTGGATACCGACTCCCATATTTGTTGCCTTAGGAATTCTGAGACTGTAAACAAAGATAGAATTGCTCTGATTTTCTGACAATTTTATCGCGGTTCTGTGAAAGTAGTTAAGAGCTAATCCAAATAGCAGTGACTTTTAGAGCAGTAGTAGGTGGATCAGGTGTGTGGGCCACGAAGGATTTGTGTTCATCAGCTAAGGACTGTGTTTGTCACCTCCCTGCTGCAGTAACTCCAGCCCCGTGTCCCGTTGCGCTGCGGCGCTGCCAGCGGTGCTGTCCCCAGTTTGTTTGGCCACTGACCAGTTGAAAAGGCCGCTTGCTGGCTGGCTGGGAGGAGAGCGCAGCCTCTCAGGAGGTCAGAAAAATTGCTCTGTGGGCTGTGTGCTGTGCGAGCCTGCCAGAATTGGCTGGAAAACAGAACAGAGAGGATGATGAACATGTCATTGAAGGGCCTTGAAAGAACGTGTCTCGTTGCCACTTTTTATTCCACTCACATTACATTTTCAGTGGGGCGACAACAATCAAAAGCATCAATTCTTGATTTACTCCAAGCGATTCTGTGTGTTATCTGCCGTAAATATCTGGGCTTGATCAAATGGAATACGTCACCCATGATTAAGCTTCATGTTACCACACCTTATAATGCTGGAATTAAGAAAGGAAATAAATCGGTACCTTTCCCTGGCTGCCATCTATCAGCAGAAGCACGGACAGTTAGTGGAGATGAGCTCATGCTTGACGATGTGTTAAGTTGTGGGAACCTGTTCCTCATGCTGATTCTTGAGATTTATTTATAGACTTAACTGCAGTGTGCTGTGCTGCTGTATAACTGTCTTCTGTATAACTGCTTCGTTTCAGATATATTTAATCTTTTAACGACTTCTATTACCTGTTGTGTCATTTCTTTGTGTAAAACTGGTTTTGGCCACATTTCTTACTGTTCGTAATATTTGATTGTCTTTAGAACTGCTGTAAAATTAATGGTTGCTTCCTGTTGGCATCTCTCCTAAGGAGGACTGTGCTAAATTTGCAAATTAAACTCCTCTAGAATACATACCATAGTTTTAAATATCTTTCCTTTTCTTTCAGCACCAGCATTAGATGTTGATTGGCAGAGTAACAACACATTTGCCTCTTGCAGTACAGACATGTGTATTCACGTCTGTAAACTAGGACAAGATAGGCCCATCAAAACTTTCCAGGGTCACACAGTAAGTACTGGAAAATTGGAGGCTGCTATACAATATTTTTATTAATGAGAGGTTGGGGGCTCAGTATACAGCACTTGTGTAATGATCGATGTTTGGCAACAGGCAATAGATATCAGGTCTCTGTCATTATTAGAACAATTCTCACTTCCATGTGCAGATTGTTTTTTTAACCAGTGCCGGAACAAAATAGCCAAAGTGAGCTTTAGAAGAAGAAACATGGTAACTTTAAGACTTTGCTCTGCAGACCCTACGGTGTGTTGAGGGGCGTGCATGGGAAAATATGATGAACAGGTAGCAAAAAGTTGTTGTCACTGAAGGCAAAGCTAGGAATGAAGATTAAACGTTAAAATACTGACTGTTATACAAATATTCATAACTGCTGTCCAACTTTATCTTTCGTTAAGCTGTCATTTGTAATGGAAGTGAAGATTCCAACTTATTGTCACTGTTCAATTTTAGAATGAAGTAAATGCAATCAAATGGGATCCAACTGGTAATCTTCTGGCATCCTGCTCTGATGATATGACTCTAAAGGTAACGGGAGTTTGGTACTCACTTGTCTCTTTGTAGGACTCTGGAATGCACATCGTTGGCTCGGGCAATCCAACTGTACTTGCCTTGTCGTCTAATATTTGTTCTCTTTTAGTGTAACAAATAGCAAATCCTTGTTAATCAGAGCCAAGCTTTGGTCCAGAGAACTTGTTACAGGCTGCCTCCCTGAGACTTGGAGCATGATTTATTAGGTGCTTTCAGCTGTTTACAGAATCAGGTCATTAATCATTAAGCTGTCATGCTCGATGGTTGCTTTTGGTTAAAAGGAGGAGTTGGAATGCATGTCGTGTAACACATACAAGAATGGGGAACTAGCTCCAGGTTTTCTTCTGTTTTCCTCTTCTTTCTAGTTAAAATCTTTATCACATTGTTTCTTAAGAGAATGTGTGCTCCTTGGTTTTTCCAATTTATCAAGAGTCGTTCTGCAGTTTTGAGTTGCATCCACACTTCTCCAAATAATTATTACACCATAGCACACTTCCTTGTAGCACTGGGACAAACTTCTGAATGCAGAGGGTGCTGTAGCTTGTACACATGACTTCAAGGCTCACTGAGAGCCACACAAAACATCAGGCCTGTGCCGATTCCGTGGTACAGACACTTTTCTGTTACTCCCGTACTGCTCTGCATTTAGTGAATGTTTTAAGCCCTACAGAGTTTCAGAACATGGGGGTTTTATGTTGACAGTTAGTATGTCCTACTAGTAGCTCTTGGGACAGTTATTTCCATCTAGTTCACCGTTGTTTAATCAGGGACAGGGAATGGCTGAATGAGTAGCCACATATCTCCTCCTGTGCTGGCACACAGTCAGGCTCTTGCAATGGAAATCAGCTTATCTAAGGATAAACATTAGCATTAAGGCTCCAGCCTAAAGCTAGATGTCTAGACATCTTTAGTCAACAGGGTGTCGAGCACCACTGAAGACCAATTCATCCTTTCATAAATTAAGTTCCTAAGTCAAGTGTGATGAGTAACCTCCTGAGAGCATTGGTTGTTCTCCATTGGCAATGGATGAAGTCAAAATAACTGACTTAAGCTGGGTATTTAATATTTAGGCAGCTGAAACTCAGGTGAGATGAATTCTGGTCTAGAGCTCAAGCTGTTGCTGCTGCTTCTTGGTGAGTAGAGAGGTGACAACTGGGAACATGTCACTGTTTGCAGGCTCAGGCAATTCAGACAATTAACTTCTTGATTGCTCTTTTGAATTCAGCTCAGCCTGGAAAGAATTTTACCATTTTGTAGGATTAGCTGGTAGACCAATTGCGTGTAGATAAGTCTTCACATCACTAATCATTTGTGGATCACTTACTTTTCAATGGCCATAGGAATGAATACCAGGTTTTGAAGCATACGGAAGATGCCCAGCGATTTATTTGTCTGGTTGGTTGGTTTTCTCTCTTGTGATGCTAACTTGATGTTCTCTAGGGCAGCTAATATAGACTCCTTATTTTTAATAGTTTTGAGAAGAGAAGCTAGATTTGATCCCATCAATTTAAACGGGAAATGCAATTTTAATTCTGTCTTCACATTGAAAATCAATTTCCCCTTCAGTGAGACAGCAGTTCTGAAAAGCATCATTCTTTTAAACATACACCTCAATTGCATCTTAAATACATTTGGGATTAAACGTGCTCCTGTTAGCTTTTTCTGACAAAAGGTGAGCTAAAAGCATTACTGAAGCTAATATAGTTTAAAAAAGCATTCACGTGATTAGCTACCATGTCAAATTTCACATTTAGGAAAAGATATAAAAGCCTTCTAAAATCCCTTCTCTAGTGGCAATGCAAACTCTTAATAGCATAAAGTTATTTTGTTTGTTGAAGGTTATCGTGCAGGAGTTGGCATGCTAAGGAGCTGTGAAGTACTGGCAAGGCAAATCCTAATAAGCCAGGAAACTGTTGGTTTTTTTGCAGTATGTGCAGGGTCATAGAGTGGTCTAGGTTGGAAGGAACCTTTGGAGATCATCCAGTTCCAACTCCCGTGCCATGGGCAGGGACACCTTCCACTAGACCAGGTTGCTCGAGGTCTTCTTCAAACTGACCTTGAAAATTTATTGTGGCGTCTATGGCTTTGTATGAAAACAGAAAATTTCTCTACTCTACCTCTGTTTCACCCCATCTGTGTAGCAAGAAGTTAATTTAAAAATAGGACCATGATATTTTGTCCATTCACCATGAACATCTGCATTTTTCTTCTTATTTTAGCATCTGTTCTTTTCCCTGCACTTTTCAGGGTGCTCACGCTTAGCACATGCAGATTGGTTTTTCTATGGACAGCACCTTTATTTCTCATTACCCGCCTTGGGTATTTGCACCTCGGAGAATGGAGAGTACTGAAATACTTGTCATAATTACTCTGGAAACCCAGAAATCACATCAAACGTTTTGAGAGGCCTAAAAGATAGCAATCAGGTGGCAAATGATAAAGAAAAAAAGATGTAAAACGCATTTTAGGATATTGTGCTAAACGTCATTGTGTTTTCTTCTGTTTTTATCGTAGATCTGGAGTATGAAACAAGACAGTTGTGTCCACGATTTACAAGCACACAACAAAGAAATTTATACTATCAAATGGAGTCCTACAGGACCAGGAACAAGTAATCCAAATGCCAATCTTATGTTAGCAAGGTACGATTTAATCCTGGTTTTAAATGCCTGAGGTTTTAAATGTCTTAAGTATTAATTAAACTTCCCTCTTTATATATGTCGGCTCACAGAATGGTTTGAAGGATACTTTATCATAATCTCTTTGTGTTAGTAACAAAAATAGATCAAATTGAAATGCAATTAATCTGTGTGTTTTTTTCCCTTGACAGTGCATCCTTTGATTCTACTGTTAGGTTATGGGATGTAGACAGAGGAATTTGTATTCATACTCTGACAAAACATCAAGAACCTGTGTACAGTGTAGCTTTCAGTCCTGACGGCAGGTACCTGGCCAGTGGCTCCTTTGATAAATGTGTACACATCTGGAATACACAGGTAAAGCTCTTCTGTCTGTTGAGAAACTTGTGGTTTGCTCTTTTCCATCAGCACCCTTCCAACCTCTGCTTCGGCCATTCCTAACATCAATTATCTTTCTCTTTGTTCTAAGGTTGCTTCTGTTAATGGATTCACATTTAATGTCTCTCTTTGAGAGCTTGCCTATGGGGAAGTGGTAATTGTCTTTACTTAGCAAAAAAAACTCAACTGGAAACCTCCGCCAACAAAATGCTTTCAACAAAGTTTCTCCAATAACATGTTGAATCAAAAAAATTATCTTTGTTAACTCTGAACTTTAAACTCAGTAAAAGGAGTTGGCTGTGAAAAACAATGACAGGATGTAGACTTAGAAATCCGATAGATACTTCAGTCCATTTCACTGAAAAAGAAGAGAATTCGAAGTGGGACAAGACGATGAAACAAATGTTTCTATGTAACTTTCCAAGAAAGGACACTCTTACTTGTTTTGTATTTCTGGCAAAAATAGGACTGATTGCAAATGAAATACCTAAAGACCTTGTGGTTAGGCAAGAGGTGGTCTCAAGCTGCTGGAAATGGGATATTAATTTTTGCAAGGCTTGCTTTGGTAATTGGAAGTAGTCGTGGCCATCTTCAGTGTTGCCTGTCAAACACGCAAGATCAAGATGCGATGATTGTTTGTCACGTCCCTTAACACAGCACTGAGATTGTCCGTGAGTCTCAGCTGGACTGTTTCCTCTGAGAATTTCAGCTTTTAAAAGTGATGGGGAAGTTTTACGTGCTGTCCAGATTTTACTTGCTCCCTTGGGTTTTGTTATATTAATTACATGTTTTGTCCCTTTTTAGACAGGTGCCCTAGTTCACAGTTATCGGGGAACAGGAGGGATTTTTGAAGTTTGCTGGAATGCAGCAGGAGACAAAGTTGGAGCAAGTGCTTCAGATGGTTCAGTAAGTTCTGCTTGACGTGGTTGACCTTCTTACCTTACTGCAAACATCTTCTGGAAATCTTTTGACTAACAGTGGAAACAATTTCCTTCTGTAGCTGAGGTTTGCATACAGCCAGCTCACCAGTAGATTTTTTTGCCTGTGAGGTACCCGTAAGGGTGCTGTAATCTTGAAAGGGGAATGTCTTTATTCCAGCTTAGTGCGTTACTGTTCTGACCCCTCCAAAAATCTCAGAAAGTAAAGATGCCTCTGATTTAGTTTTTTTTACCACTACTGGGGCTTACTGTGGAAAAGTATTCAGTCTGGCCAGTCTTTTCATTGTAGTCTGGAAACATATTAATTTTTGCCTCTTTGCCCTTTTCAAGTACAAAATGTTCAATGTAGGTGATGTTCTTATGACACCTGAAATAACACGTTGCGTGCAGCAGAAAGCGCAGCAACACAAAGTGCTGAATGCTCGTAATTGGAATGTACCTACAAATGATAGGAACTCTGTGTAAATAGCAGTCTGCTTAGAAAAAGCAAGGAATAAAGTGGTAGGTTTTAACTAATCATGAATGCAGGCTCTAGCATCTCACAGTGACGTGTTGCAGCATCCCCTCCTGGCCCTCCTGACAGTGTCCCACCAAGTACTGCGGGAAAACCTTAGTTCTTCGGAACAAGAACAATACTTGGGCTTTTTTTTGCTTGCCTCTCTTGCCATAGTTTTAAAAGACAGGAGAAGAGAGCCTAAGGGAAAGCAAAATTAGAATAGAACAAGAGCGATAAGGGAATAGTGAATTGGAAGTGCTGTAGCTTCAAGTGGAATTTCAGGAGGAAGCGATGCCGGTTGCTTTGTCCGGAGTCTCAGGTGGGGTCTGAGCACAGGGTGCCAAACCGTTCTCTTGTGTGTGCGCCCTGCTGGTAAGCGGGAGTGTGTTAGAGTTCCGAACAGAAAGCAGGAAGTGCTAAATTTTAAGTAGACTGAATTCTATAAAATTAATTTTGATTGATCTTTCGTATCATTTTAGTCTTATATATATAAACAAAAGGAACAAAAGCTTAAGGCATATCCTGAGTAGAAACTAATTATCATTCCCCTCTCGATGACCCTTTTATATACATACTGTGTCTTCTGCCCAGTCTTCCAGTTAATTTGGCCCAAGAAGCTGATTGTAGTTGCAATACATTTGTTTTCGTTTAGTGTCTACTCTTTTAAAAATGTTGAGTTTATTTCATTTTATATTGTTTGCTGGTGAAAGCCTTTCTCATCCCCTCTGTTTAAAATGTACTTATAGGTGGTAATAACTGAGCAAATATAGGCACTTTTGGTTTTTGTTTGATGACTGGAAGCATAGCTTGGATAGGATTATATTCTACTAGTACTTTCTGAGATCTGATAGAACTGGAAGCAGTGTGAAGATTTTGATGAGACTAAAACGGGACTTTACATACTATTAATTTCTTTTTTCAGAGTTACTCTGACCAATTCTAGTAATTGCCCATATATTTTTAGTTTCATTTTACTGGATTTTTGTACCCGCGAGTCAAGTAATTTCTCAACTTCGTGAAGTTAAATAACAGGCAAAGAGCTTGTGTTAGATGTTGATGTTGTGTTAGTAACTCGTTAGGCAGCGATACCCTGAGCACCTGGGTCTGGCTGATAGCCCCAATCTCTTACTAATAAATATAAGGTTAAAGTTACGTGACCTGTTTCGTAGGTTCTGCTCAGATACTTCACACAGAGTTGTGTAAATGTGTAACACTGCAATGTGCGGTTTCTGTACACGTGTTTCTTTTTTCTTGCAGGTTTGTGTATTAGACCTACGGAAATAGCGCTACTAGTTGGAAGCCATGGACCGACTATGAATGTGTACATAGCCAAAATGACTGTCCCTGACCCATGTACTGCTATAGTCCCAATTGAACCATGGCCAGTCCACTACAGCCAAACAGAAAAGAAATATATACATATACTGTATATAAAAAAGAGGAAAAAAGGAAAAAAAAAAAAAGAAAAAAAAAGTTACACCCTGAAGAGGATGACAGAGTTTTGTCACAGCTTGTGAATCCTGTTCACCAAGTGCTGGAATCTGCTGTGCCCCAAAATAACATTTAAAGGTTTTGGATATGAAAACCAGAAGAGAGAGAGAGAGAAATATACCATATACAAGAGCAGACCCATATACATACCAAATTCAGAAGATACTAATGGCAGCCTTCATTACCCCTTCCCCCCTTCCAATCCATTTTGTGACCCTGGGTTGGGGGGGATTTTTGTTTTCCTTCTCGGTAGTTGAGCAGTTCGTGTGTACAGAGAAAACGGACTTACAGAAATCTGCAGCAGTAGGTTGTTTTTTTTCCTTTGCTTTGAAACATTGGGTTTTCTGTTTTGTTTTGGTTAAGTTTACGGATGCATGAAGTAAGGGAGTGAATTAGTTTCTTGTTTATATTTTTTTTTCACCTTGGGAAAAATGTTTCTTTGAAACGTATTTTAATGCATTCTTTGAAGAGGTAGATTGAACCTGATAACGTTTGGTACATTTTGTGGCTCCCAGAGCACAATTTTGTGAACCGAGGGAGGGTGGAAAAGGGATTATGGAGAGAGAAGAAAAAAAATCCTTCTTCGAGGCGTGATATTTCACGTCCTGCTCACCTACAGGAATGGGTATAATGCTATGTTTTATTTTCTGATGACATGGCTGAAATGCAGTAGTTTCTTATTTGGGACATAATTCTGCCAAACTTAAGAACAGAAGGGCACAAAAATACAGAAAAGAAAAATACAGGGATGCAAAAAAAAAAAAAAAAGACAAAAAAAGAGGAAAAAATCTGCATCTTCTGTTGCTTTAAGACCATAGCTAAAATATGGTTAAATTGTGCACTATTGTGAAAAGGAGCAAAGTATAGCTGGGGGATTTTTTTTTAAGAGGTTGAGATCATTCTGGACAAGGGTTCATGCCACAGCTTCTTTGAGAGTTGCCCATCGTTATTTGTAGGAGCTTAGATGTACAATTGTAACCAAACTCCAGTATTAAAAGTATCTCATGTAATTTTTTCTTTATTGAAATAAAATCTTTGGCATATATTTGATAACACTGCCATTAAGAGGCAAAATGTTTACTACCTTAGATTTAAAAAAAAAAAAAAACTTAAACAGAGGACTTGCTTCAAGTTTATTTTAATAGCAGTGATTCACCTTATTTAAAAGATGAATACTTGCACTAATTCCCCTGCTGCTCCAGTCCTGCAGTTTATTGTATCTTGTGACTACATTTTTTCCAAATATAGGGTAGATGTAAGCTGCTATTTTTTTAATAATCACTACTATATAGTGTCTTTTACTCTGTTTACAATATCAAGTATTTTTCTTACAATGACAGATGTATATGGCAAACCTTTTTCTGCTCATGTGATTAAAAGTATACTGATAGTGATTTGTAAATGATAGCATGAGATTGTGTTTATGCGTATGTGTAGTCAAAAAAAGGTTGCATCATGTCTTGCATAAGATTCCAAGAGTGTAAATTTATAAAAAGAGAGGTTGTCAAATTTATGTCACAGGCATTTTACTTAAGGAATGGTTTATATTACAGAGCTTTGCAAAGTTATCAGTTTTGTAACACTATTTCAATCACAAATAATTTTGTGGCTTATGATTGCTGGTCTCTAATCATTTTTTTTTGTTTGTCTTTTTTTTTTTTAACCCCTCCAAGTTAGGCATAAGTTGATTTAATTGGGATAATGCAGCTTGGACATTTAACCATTGTTCTTTAGGCATTGATTTCTGCTATTTCCATGGAATAAACATGACTTGAAGCAAGTCTGAGTTTGGCTAAGGTAGGGTAGCAATTTGCCAGCGGTAAAGAAAAGTCAATGATACAGTCTTTCTATATAGCCCAGGATTGTAATACTATCAAACACAGCATTTAAACCCAACAGAAAGTCATATCCATAAAGACAGTCATCCGCGGTGGTTCGGTGCCAGATCTTTGTAGGGTTTTGGAACATATTACAAATGTTTAGAGCAATTTCCCTGCGAGTTACAATACGTAGGAAACCTAATATATTGAGTGTCTGGCACTTGAAATACTGCTTTTATTGCTGGAGGTCCATGACTGTGGCTGACCTCTGTCATTTAATGAAAAAAAAAAGTAAAATAAAAAAAAAAATTCTGTGCAATAATTTTAAACTGTGCTCCCAGGAATAGACACAAATGTTTTGAGTATGTTTGAGCTGCATTTTTCATTTAGCAATGCATTTGTCAATTGCACTGAATTTTAAATCTGAAAGTCAGAAGTGATTCTTGATAGTACTTTTGTATTTTAATATGGACAGTTTATTCATTTGCATAAAAGTTACCGGATGATTCTTTCAGCCAACCTAAACGATTGTGGTGGAATTCCGTGACATAGCTGCAAAATCACCCAGCCATGTTTTTTTAGGGTATTGCCATTTTCCTCTTTCTCAAATCATCAGCTGTTTTGGTTGTAATTCTAGTCGCTTAAGCATAGCATCACGTACTCGGAAACAGAGAGAACAGAGCTTCAGTATCACGGGGTTTTCAGGTGCTCGAGGCACAGCCCGGCCGGAACGTCAGAACCGCTCGTTCCGGACGCGCCGGCCGAGACTCCCGGCCCGGTGTGGGTCAGCGGTTTCCCTGCTGCAGCGGGATGGTGCAAGGGTCTGGCCCGTAGGTATTTTATTGTTGTCCTTTCCTAGCATGCCACAGTGCTGCTCCTGCTCACACCCCTTCTCGCCTCTTGTCTGCATACACTGAAACGCGTGCATGCGAGGTGTGCTAGGTTCTGCGCTGACGTGAAGCAAAAAGAAGGAAAAAAGGAAAAAGAGAACCATGATGTTATTTATAGCGCAAAGACCTCGTGTTCAGTAGTGAGATACTGTCCAAATTGTTCCTTTAAATTGAGTATGCCAACTGTCAGGGAGACCCTGGCTTTGCATAAACGTGTGCGCACGCCTTGTCTTGCACACGGAGTGATTCGGTTGCGCCTGTTTTTGAAGCATAAAGGCCAACGTGTGCACAAGCCTTTGCATACGTTACAGTTGCTATGTTTTTTCAGTTCAACGCATGAATGGGCAAATATCCTAACAGAGGATAAAAGGAAGGGGCAAGCCTGGGCTCGGCATGAATGACGGAATAAGAAATGAACTGCTCTTGAGTTCGCTGTCTTTCTATGCACCCACCTCAGAATCCCGTTTCTCATTCCTGCATAATTAGGTCCAGGTTTCTGTAGAGTTCCTCTCTTTCTATTTTTACTTTACCTTTTTTCTGCATTTTTAAATTGATGTAAAGATTCCCAACCGGTGGACTTTTTAGTGTAGTTAAGAGAATACCTAGGTCCTCATAAAAGCTTTTTTAGACTCTTTGTAATGTCGATAAACTCGGTTTATTCTGGGACTACAATTGTGCAGGGTTATTTAGCGTGTCTACTAGATGATTGGAAATCTTATATGAAACACTAAAAGTGCCTCTTTTTCTGGGTTGGGTGGAGGGAGGTAATAGTTTCCAGAGTCAGAATTACATGGCATTTTGAAGCATATTTCTTGATTTCATGACACTTTAATGCATCTTGAGAGAAAGGCCAAAGATTTCTACCAATTTTAATTAATTTTCATTTTAAAAAGCACTCCTTTTTCCTTACACTGCTTACCTCATGCTAGGGTATTTAATGGGACATTGTACATTTGAAATGTTCTTTGTGTTTAGGAAGAATAGCAGGTGGCATAGGGTGCTTGTGCCAGTTTGCCTGCAGAGCAATCCGAGCAGCCGACGCGCTTCGTTCTGCTGGATGAAGGAATTTCATTCAAATCGCAAACTGGGGGGGGTTTCAGCTTGTAAATAAAAGGTCGTATGCTTCTGTCTGTTTAGCGAAGAGGAGCCTTGGGACCTGATTTTTCCCAATTTTTACTTAATCAGAATCCCCCGTTGTCTTTCGCTTCATGAGAAAAACCTTGCCAGAGCGAGCGTTGGAGGCGTTGGGTCCGCGGGACGCAGTGCCGCGTAGGGAAAAACCGAGCCACATCTGCCCCCGGCCGAGCCTCCCGCCGGCTTCGCTGGGGGTTTTGCCGGGATTTAGCCCCGTGTTCCTTTTCCATTGACGAGCGTGAGAGCTTCTCCCTTCTCAAAGCCCTGCAGAGCTTGTCCGTTGCCCAGCAGGGTCGGTTTCACGCTCTCCAGAAGAAAGCAGAAGCAACATTGTGGCATGTTAGAAGCAAGCACAGCTTGGGGAGGCAGCAGTAAATCTCCACCGAGATCCCTGACATTTTCCGTAGGGAGAGAGCCGTGGAGCCGTCTTCACTTCTCCCTCTAGAGAAAGCTCTGAAATCCCACGTTCTGTGAGGGCGCGATCGCCTTCGCCGGCCGCCTGACGGGAGGCAGACGAACCAGGGGAATCTGCCGCTTCTTGCAGATTGCAGGTTTTAGTGTTGATAGTGCTTCAGATCAGTAGTTTTGAGTACATTTCGCTTTCTCTGCCTTTTAAGTTCAAAGCTTGACAATAACTCGAGGCATGTTTTTGTTTTGTTTTCTTCTTCTTTTTTTTTTTAAAGTAATCATTTTTACTTCATAATGTTTTTTGACATTTGTGGGTAAATACAAGAAAACAGTCTGCATGTTGTTGCTAGTCCAGTGTACTTTGCAATCTTGTCCTCAACAGACTGCAGTGTGCAGAACAGTAATTCTAGAATACAGAAGTAATTTTCTCTCTCTCCTGACATTGACATTGTAGTTGTAATGGTTTCATTTGGAGTTACAAATCCTTTGGGTCTAATTCTGTGAGCCTACCTATAGCACTGGATTAAAATGTCTGCATCATTTCTTCAGTTATCCAGTTAAATTACAACTGTTGTAAAAGTGTAAACCAGCCCATGACAGTTTTTTGTACTTGTTTAAAGGACTTTTATTGTTCAGTTTTCATGATTATTGTCTAAAGAAGACTGATATAGATGTTCTATACTGTCCTGGACCATGTTAATTACACTTTATGATGTATTTTGGTTCTACATCACAATGATTTGTCCCCAAGGCCCTTATATCCCTTCTAGGCACATTTTCTGTTGCAGTTTCCCTTTGCATTGTATTGCTTTGACAACTGTAATTTGAATCAGATCTGAAAGAGGTCCAGAATAAAATATATTTTGATATTACCTTGGCTGCATGTTATATACCAGTAATTTCAAATGCTTGATACAGAAGACTTACAGGTGATTAAGTTGGGGAAGTGATGAGCTGAAACACTATTTTTAATATTTCTTTTGGCACATTTGCACACAAGACAGTAGGTAAGAAGCGGTGGGAGGTAGTGCATTCTACTGCTACATACCCTCTGTGAGCACACAGCAGATCCTCTGAAGTGGTGAAGCTGTCCTCTGCCGGTATTTCCGGCTCTGCCTTTGATGTAGATGAACTGAGTTCTCACATGTGTGTTTTACGTCCTTCATCTTCTACTTAACCGTACACCTGTGGAAGATAAACGGAGTGTAGTGGCGCTCGTGGCTCAGCATGGTGAAGCGATCTCACGTCGGAGGGATCCGTTCTTACGGAGTGATTCAACTTGATTATGCAAAGGAACGTTATTTGTGCTCTTGTGTTTCAGTTATTTGAAACTGTTTAGATTTACACGTGGAGAAACGTGCATCCATCTGTACATGATGATGTTTTAATTCCTTTAGAGTTGTGAGTCATGTCATAATTCAAGAGGGGGATGGTTTCTTTTCAGTGTCACTAGAACTTAATGCCTTTTCATGTAGACTATTTAATTGCTATAATATACTCTAAAGCAATAGCTTTCTTATTTCAATAATGTTATCCAAAATCAATTTGTTTTAATATGTTGGAACTTGCTGTTAAAAAACGTGTGGGATAGATTGAAAACAGGAGGGGCCATGTTTCAGAAGTGTAAAACCAGTCTTGGATTCCCTTCACCTGGAGCCTGAGCGCACTTTCGGGATTTCTCTGCCGTCATTTGCATTTTGAGTGAGCGTTATTGAATGAATTTCATAGTTTTAAGATGGACCTTTTGTACTAATGTCTCGATACAGAACGTTTGCGTGTTTTGAAATTTCATTAGCGCAAATGCTCCCGTCTAGAGCACGGCCACCCCGAGGTGCAGGACCCAGAGTGGCGACGCAGCACGGAGGTGCTACCCTCAATGGTAGCGATGCTCCCCTCTGTCCCCTGAGGAGGAGATTGTGTTCCAGGTAGGAGCGCTACACCCGAGTCTGCCCTTTGAAGTTTAGCTCTAATAATCTGTTTTTTCTAATGCTGTAGGAACTTGTGATCTCGAGTATTCGGAAAGTCTGTGTTCCCTGCCTCGCAGGGAAACGATTTAATGGAAGTCTAAGCAACGTCTTTGGTTCCGTGATGTCAGCACAGAGCAGAATAATAAAATAAGAATTTTTTTTTGGAATGATGATGATGCTCTTGTTGGTACAATTTGTCCTTAAGGAAAGCTGACCCAGGAGTTTTGCAGTGTAAAGGCTTATTTATCTAACTGAAAATTGGTACAGTAAAAGATTGTTTGAGGGATTAAAAAAGACACAAGTTTTATTAATAGATATGAAAAATTCAGCTCCTAGATTCATTCTTCAGACACCAAGTCAAGATTTTGGTTTCAAGATGTCAGGAAGTCTCAGTAGAGGTCAAGTACTTTAAACAGACTGATTTTTATTGTTTCCCTAGAAATTTTCTGACTTTTTCTAGGTGTTGAGAACCCTGATTTTTCCCTTGAGAGTGCTGCAATTTGAGCTTTCGGAATTACACCTTCTTGAGCATTTTGTGACTTCTTCACAGGCCTGATGACAGCTGGGATTGACTGTTCTCCCTTCCCCATGAGGGAATGAGAGATCCCTGCTCACAGCGATGCTGAGGGAATATCTCTAATTACTTCACGCAAGGAGACTTAGGGCAGCACTTCTGAAAATAAATGTTAGTGGATAAAGGATTTTTTTCTTCTAAAATATATTAACAGCCCATCTATTAAAGATCACGTTTCCCGTTCCACTGTACTGAAGCTCACGTAGAACAAATGCAAGGCGCCATTGGTTGTTCTTGCGTGTTGTCTCAGCCTCGATGGCAAACATTACATCTGCCTTTAATTTAATTTAATTCCTACCTTTGTCCCTGCTTCAAATGTTTTTTTTGATGGGAACATCTCAAAGTGTAGTGTCAAACTTCAATAAACGCCAGGCATGGGTAGGGTCTAAGTTATCTGGCCATGGCTGCTGGTTCTCCAAAGCTTTTTTTGGATCTTTGTAACCTCTGTCTTCCTCACAGAACTGCGGTCCTGCATCATTTGCAATTTCAAAAGCTACTCGGAGCATAATGCCTGCCAGCTGTTACGCTTGAACCGCATTGTGGATTTACACTTTATAGATATGGAAAAATACTGCTTGATGATGTAATAAACTGATACTTAGATTGGGAGCCGCAAGTCGATTCTGACATAAATCCCTTAATTTCTTTTAAGTGAATCATTTTTAAGGTGGGAAATTCCCGCCTCGGGAAGATAGTGAAGAATTACAATTACTGATGCTTAGTTTACTTTTTAAATTGTTATTTAAAAGTCTTGCAGTTCTTTCACTTTCTCTTGCCACATCCGATCCATCTTCCGTTTGCGTGAATGCCGGAGCAAAGTCAGGTGCTGATGCGGTGGATGGGAACAAACGGCTTTCTAGCATTAAGTATTTTGGAGCCAGAAGCCAGTTCCCAAGGCAGAAGCGTGGGAGTGCGTGCAGTTTGTTGCGATTGTGTTGTTCACCATCTCATGCTCAGAACAGTAAATCTTGCTCTGTGTGCTGAATTAAATATTCTGTTATTTTATTCGATTACATATTCTATTTCAGCTCACTTCCTGCAGCTAATTTTACAGGAAATGGTTCAATATCGTTTCCATAGAAAACAAATTGCAGCTTTGCTCTGTGTGTTGTTAAAGCAGGGAAATTCCCTGCTCGGTACCCCTTCAAGTGTCAGTTAAATAGAGGTGTAGCTTGTTGTACTTGCCTGGACAGTGGGTTTGCCTCTGAGTTTGGGGTTTAGGGGTGTGATTTCTTATCTAGAGCATTCAAGCATGAAATATTGTTGACTTATTTATAAATCTCTTGGCTTATTAAAGTTTGCTTGGCTGGGTGGGTAAATCAACTCGGTGTTTCCGTCAGATGCTTTTCTCGTTGCAGGTAAGTTATTCCTCTGAATTGAACAAGAAATAAAAAATAAAGGATAAGAAATCTGTGCCCATAGAGCTCTGTTAGTTTGCATGTGTTTGCAGCTGGATCACGTTTTGCACGTGTGGATACAGGAATTGTGAGAGCTCTGTCTCCAGCTTCTCAGCCTTTTAACTCCACTTTGTTGAGGAGCACTTTGAAATAAGCAGGATCAAATTGAATGCTTTTGCTTTTTGGAGGTTCTGTCTGAAAACAAGGGGGTCATCAAATAATGAGGAAGGCAAAGGGAAATGACCACGCTTGTAGGTCTTGAAGAGGACTCAGCAGTCGGTTTGACAGCTGCCAGTCTCGTCTCAAAGGCTTTCCTGAGCCAATACTGTAATGGCCTTAATGTTAAGGCACCTTTCTGTCTAGTCTGAATCTTTGTTGCAATCTAAAACTTACTATTTTGTCCAGGTGGGGAGGGGGAGAAAAAGCTGGTTTTTTTCTTGTTCACAGAAGCCTTTTACATATGTGAAATCTGTTGTCGTGTCTTTTCTTCTTTAGGCTGAACCATCCTCAACGCATCCTAATCAATTCATCAACTCCAGCTGCTCTTCTTGACAAACAATCTAATGAATACTGAAAGAAGAGTCCTGTTTGTAGGAAACATGGTCTCTGGCACAAGTGAGGAAGAGAGGGGGAGAAAACTGAAAATGAAATGAGACTCCTAGTTTTGCAGCTCTGTTATAATAAATACAAACAATGGCTCAATAATTTATGACTTTGCATTACTGATGTCCCAGCAAAGATGCGACCCCATTATTCTTCAGAGTGTTACATAACAACCTTTTTTCTCTTCCACAAGCCTCCACTTGCGCGGTTCCCCCTTCCTGCTTTTCAGCTGGTGACAGGTTTTGTCTGGAGTTGCCCAGCAGATCTATGGCAAAGGTAGGAATAAAACTCAGAATTCCCTACTCCGGAGGCTTTTCCCCCAAAACAGGGCAGAGGACCAGGCTGTGGGTTGTACCCGCCCATGGCTTCCACCTGGGAGCACCCCCTAAACCAGGACTGCGACAGAAATGTTCCAGCAACGGTGAGAATGGGGAAGGGCACCCTGGGAACTGGAGATGTACATGATACCCGCGCTGAAACAAAACAGGTGAAAATTCTTAAAATGCTCCAGTGATAAGCTAACACACTTGGTGAAAGTACTGAGAAAGGGAGAAAGAAATTTTTGCTACTTTATATTACTTATGCTTTCAGGCAGTAAATGTCTTTAATGTGAGAAAATACATTTCAGTCAAGTCTGCTTCTCTTTCCTGGAGACCTACATGTATTCCTGATTTCTGACTGTGCGGCCATTTGTCTTACAGAGAGATCCTTCTAAATAGACCGACGTCACAAGGATTCAAAGATAAGCAAATCTATTGTAAATCAAAAGCTTTAAGCACATACCAAATTTTAGAACTAGAAACCCCCAAATATCTACAAACTACCTGAGAGTTCATTTGTGAACTGAGGCCACATGTATTTCAATCCGAATGGGAATTTTGAGGGGAAACCTATAAATTGTAAAGATCAAATACCTGAAATATATCTCAAGTATTCTGTTTAGTGGTTCAACTGGCTGCAGCTCTGAACCCCGTGAAACAGTCCTTGAAATGCCACCAGAGCAGCCAGTTCTTGGCTTTTCAACATGGCATCTACCAATCCTAGCTAAGACAGCATCCAGCATGTGACAGGAATAGTTAAAAGCTCACAAAGGGAGAGAGAAGGTTCCTCTCTGTGAGCTGCTTCAGCTCACTTACACAGCATTAAAAAAACACTGCCTGGTTTTATTTGGTACTTTTCCCTCCTCAGAGTGGAAGAGCGGAGCTGGAGGCAGCGGGATTGCCCGGCAATAGGGTGGGCTGTTAGAACCAGTGCAGCGGCTGCACCTACCTGCACCCAAAGCAAAACCCTGTGTGTGCTGGTTTGGGCTGGGATAGAATTAGTGTTCTTTATAGTAGCTCATATGGGGCTGTGTTTTGGATTTGTACTGAAAACTGTCACCACAAGAGTGAGCGAGCAGCTGTGTGGGGCTTAGTTGCCAGCTGGGGCTAAAACCCAGCAGTCCTTTCTGGCACCCAGCATGGGTCTCAAAGGGTTCAAGATAATGGCAGATTTGATTGGAAAGTGCCAGATTGAATTTACGGCTGTTACTGCTATTTAGCTGTTAAGTGACAGGCTCCCGTGCTTGCCACGGAGCTTGCTCGCTTTACTGTGTGTTCGTCTAGAGCTCATTAGTGGCTGCTTTTTGTTTCTCTGCTTGCTGCACCGTTGCTTCTCTTGCTCTGCCGCGCTCTGCTAACAGCAGTGGTTGTGCGCCTGGGCTGGTGGGTGGCCGGGGCATCGCTGCTGCTTCTGTGCTGGGCAGGCTGGAACTCCAGTGTGAGCTCGAGTCGAAGGTGCCGTGACCTGCAGATGAGTCCACACGGGAGCAGGACACCCCCAGGAGTCTGTGGATAAGCCCGTGCCAGAGCAGGGGCATCTCGAAGCGGCTGTGGTTACGTCTGTGCCACAGCAGGTGTACTACTGGAGGCCCAAGAATAAATCTGTGCTGGAGAAGGGTACAGCTTGAAGCATCAGTGGCTGTGCATGAGATTGCACTGGGGCACCTCAAAGCATGTGGCCATGGATAAGCCCACGACAGAGCAGGTACACCCCTGGAGGGACTCCGGCCACGGGTAAGGCCACGATGGAGCAGGTTTGCTTCTGAGGGGACTGTGGGTAAGGCTGTGCTGGAGCAGATCTATCTCTGCAGGCATTTGGCCTGTGGATAAAGGTCGTGCTGGACCAGACACACCTCGAAGTGACAGTTCGAAGTGACAGTGGCTTTGGCTAAGTCTGTGCTGCAGCAGGTGTGCCCCTGGAGAGGCTGCGGCTTGTGGATAAGGCTCCACTCAGAGCAGGTACAACCCTTGGGGACGGCAATCTGCGGTCAAGTCCAAGCCAGAGCAGGGGCAATGGGAGGAGTTTGTTGCAATGATAAAGCCGATGGTCTGGCCCAAAGGGACGTCATGCTGGGCACGTAAAGCTGAGGGAAGGAGGAGGAGCAGGGGAGAACATTTGTAACGGTGGTGTTTTTCCTCCCAGTTGACTGGTAGACATGATGGAGCTTTGCTGGGGATGGCTGAACACCTGCCTGCCGATGGGAAGCGGTGAATGAATTCCTTGTTTGGATTTGCTTGCGTGCAAAGCTTTTGCTTTACTGATTAAACTGCTTTTATCACAGCCCATGAGTTTTCTCATTTTTCTGATTCTCTTACCCATCCCACCATGGGGGGAGTAAGGGAGCGGCCGTGTGGGGCTTAGTTGCCAGCTGGGGTTAAACCAGGACAGCCTGATACATGCTGAGATTTCTGGACGTATTCTCCAGCAAATGGGCACCTCGGGGTACTCTGTTGTCTATGGGTATGCAGGAAAGGACTGAAAAAGGGTGAGGATGTATAAACTGTGCTTTCACCAGGCAGATCACTTCTAGCTCTGGGTTATGAGCTGCTCTGCTCTTGCCTGTATTGAGGAGCAACCTGAACCCTTCCTCTTGGGGGCCTGAGCATGACTGCTTGCTGAGTGGGGAGTAAGCAGGAAGAAAAGGCATCTCCTTTATCAGCTCTAATTGAGAAAAGGATTTTAAGGATCCAACCGTCTCAGCGGTGGTGGGGGTAGGTGTGTAGTGTGTTCTCAGCTGCTTCCCTATCCCCAAGGAGCAGGGGAAACTATAAGAGGAGGTTTTATTAGCATTATTTTGTTGCTGCTGTTGAGCAAGAAGGATGTGTTATTTTCCCATTAGATTTGTGCCTCTCCACTGTTTTGCAAAACTTGCTGCTCCAGCTAGGATTGCTGCAGCGCTGCTATATATAGTGCACAATAAGCTACAAGATTTTGCTTTCTTTTCCTTTCCCTGGTGTTCACGCAGCAGTTGTGCTTTGTTACAGGCTCCTAAGCAGTCGCAGTGCTGAGGCAAGAGCAGGAGCATCCAGCAGAACTCCTGCCAGGCATCCTGGCAAGACTCGCCTTGTATTGAATGCCATTTCCAGAAATGCAAAAAATAGCTTGGTCTGGACTAACAGGGTTGGATTTTAAGTTTCGGCTGCAGGTGTGTGACTTTTATTAAGGTATCCAAACACCTCTTCTGACCTAGGGCGTTGCTGCTTGCACACAGCTATCCAGTGTGCAGTTGGTGTAAGAGTGGAGACAGGATAAAAGAGCAATGTGATGTTGCAACGGCTTGTGCAATCTGAACTAAACTACCAATAGGAAATGGGAAACAATGTAGTCAGTAAGATTCAGAATATAAGTGGTGTTATTATTTCCCATTTCCTGTAACACAATTTACTGTACTTCCAGCCTGCCTTCTCCTCTGTACAAAACAGCAGTCGGAGGAGTCATTAAAACAAAGTCTGGATCACAAGATTGCCTGTAATTCAGACACTTCAGTGATAGAAAAATGTATAGTTTCAAGTGAAACATGTGCAAGTACCAAATCTCACCAAACTGCAGAGATGTGTAGTTTGTTCAAACCCACCCCTCTGTGCTTTAGAGGAAACAATTTACTACTTTAGTAAATAAACACAGCTGTTAAGATTAGACTGTCAGATTCATCGTCCGCTGAGTAAATGATAGCATGCAGGCCTTTGCTATTTGCAGAAGTGGAGATGCTGGAGTGTGCCTCAAGTACAGGAAAAAAAAAAAGGAGATTAAAAGGCAGATCCAACAGAGGATGTGTTGGGACCGCAGTCTTCTCAACTGATGGGTGGATGGAGCGCTCTTCCAAAGTAAAATCTGCTGTCACAGCAGGGGGGAGTGTGTGGATGTACAGGGGAAAAGGAGAGAAAGGTTAGGGCTTTGTGAAGAGTACCAGGCTTTTTATTCAGCTTTGCAGAACAGGGAAACTTCCATAGGCACGGTTGTAGCTGGAGAACGGAGTCAGCCTCTGTGCACTTAGAGCCCTCCCCCTCATTTCTTTGCAGCAGCTTGCCCTGCAGGGATGCTG
>NW_009700782.1:1445-2510 GCF_000703405.1 Apaloderma vittatum | reverse complement strand
CACGTCGCCCTGCAGAAATGCTGCCTCTTCCCACTGTTCCAGCTCCCTGGGCCACAGTCCGTGGTCAGTAGCCTTAAATGCAGGATTTAAAGTCATGTCTGTGTGATTAATGCCAGAGACAGTCTCCTAACCAACAACAGGGAGGAGTATTTGATCAATGCCACATTTTGCCCTTCTCATCCATAAATGTCATGCCCCAGGAGGGCAGAAGGCGTTTCCCCTCTTGATATTATAGATATTTCTAGGGTGGCTAACTGCCAGCTCCATGAAAGTCGGTAGCCAAATCTCTGGGAACTTCAATACAGAAAAATTTTAGTCCTTGTCTCTGTAATTTTATTTGTAAAAATTTATTAGAGACATTTGGTGTGACCTGTGCCTCAGACAGCGGTTGCAATTCCTCATTAAGCTCCACTGCTTTCCTGTCGTTTTTCAGTGATGTCCTGCTAAAATGTGCTGTATCTTTTCCTGAAGCCAATGCCATGTTTTAAGTGCATGTTTTAAAATTTTGTGTCATCTATTTTTCATCAGCCCGGGAGATTCTTCACAGGTGCCAGGAGCTGTCTGGGAGCCTGGTTCCTTCCTCCTCCCTTCCTGCGTCCCTTGTCAAAGGCTGTGGCAAAAGCTCTGTTGAAATTTCTGTTTGCTGCCTGTACCTGCACCCTTCAGCAACAATATTTTTCACTGGCCAGATCCTCTGAGGGGCCCGTTTCTTTTCCTGTGTCTTCTGCTGGTTTTGGATAGCTGCTGAGTCAGTGACTCTTTTCCAGCTGCCTTCAAAACTGACATTTCTGATCAGCAGTTCATCTCTAAGACTGATTTCTTAACCTCAAACCTCGTGGCTGCTGCCATGGAGGTGGCTGAAGCCTCAGAACGGGCATGGCTGCAGCGTGGTTAGAAACCCTCGCAGTGCTCCAGCAGTCAGACGGCTGCTTTGGGAAGCCACGCTGGTTCAGCCCGGCCAACGGGTCTTGTGTATTCTGCTCCTGTGCTGAGATTTCCCCTTGGTCTGTCTGCGTTTGGTTTCTCTTGAAGCTGGTGGCGAAGGCTGAGTGAAAGAGGCTTTGC
>NW_009700782.1:0-1427 GCF_000703405.1 Apaloderma vittatum | reverse complement strand
CAGCGAGCTGCTGCCGAGGGTCACCGCTGTCTTCGAGGAGGTGCTGCCAACACCCGGGGTTGTGGTTTTGGTGATGGGAAGCAGGTGCTGAGCAGGTTTGCAGGCACTCGTCACATGAGCTGAGTTCTGGGTAACCTGTCCAGCGATACGCCTGTGTTCCCATTTGACAGGAGAACTGGTGAGGGACTTTTGCATCTACCAGAGGTGTGGTTTTTCTCTAAGATACTGATCCCAGCATCCCTAATTCTCTCTGAATTGTTAATACAGCCAAGCCCTATCTTCTTTAATGCCCCTGCTACTAATTGAGGTGGACCTCTGCCTGAAATAGGAGTTGCATAGCAAGTCAGCAACTTCAGTGAAAATTGAATAATCAACTTTTTTTTTTTTTTAATTTAAACAAGCAGTAACTAAGAAATCAAGGGTGATATGTTTTGATTTATAATAATTTATTGTGGTTTTCCCTTGAATTAAGATTTTGTGGGGTTTGTGGGTTCGGGAGGTATGAAGGGCTAACTACTTAATCCTGCCTAGTTGCTTGTTTTTTGAATAATAAACATCCACATAACAGTGTACAGGATAAACACCCATGATTAATAGCAATTTAAAAACCAAACTCACCAGATGATTTATCTAATGATGCATGTTGGATGTTTTTGAGATACAAGTTGACTGAGAAAATGGAGCTGTTCTATTTCACTAGAAAACGTAATAGTTACTTATTGGGCTTAATTATTCCATATGTTAATGCGTTGTTTCTCTTGCAGCTGCTGCCAGAGAAAGGCTCCTTTCAGGCAATGGTATGCATGCTAATGAACCCCAAGTCTTGTTTTTCTGGCTTTTATGCTCGTGCTGCCACTCCAGCTGTTTGTGGCACTGGATAACCACAGCAGAGAATCCCATATTTAGTGGAAACAACGCCTTTTGATGACAAACAAGTTTCCTGTTAAATACCATAAGGACTGGTGTGAATTCCTTGCGTAATGTAAACGCAGCCGTGGGGAATTGTTAGAGAAATCAGATGTGCCTTTAAAAAGTATGGGAGGAATGATCCAGACAGTCAATTTATTTTTTTAGTTAATTTCATTCATAATGCCTGCAGGAGACAGAGCCCTGCTCTTCTTCCACTTGAGACCCTCCCAGCCCTAGGAATCTCAGACACAGCTTATCCCTATGGCATCTCTCATGAGTCCACGCTGATGTTTTCAAAGCGCTCCTGTCTCATAACCTACATCTCACAACCTACATCTTACAGACACAAGCCTTGCTGAAACACTGTCTTCTGTCCTCAGTTCCCATCACGCTCATGGCCCCATCGTTGTGCCCAATATCCGCCTGAGAGACTATTTCTGCTTTGTACTCCGTGCTTTTGTATTATACTTTGTGTATTGCCCCAAATATCAGCATGGAACATATATATATATATATAT
>NW_009700781.1:26214-27405 GCF_000703405.1 Apaloderma vittatum | reverse complement strand
CCCACATCTTCGTTCGCAAAGCCCAGCCATGGCGAGGATTTCCTTACCCCCCACCTCTCCCAGGGCCTTCCAGGTGTTTTTTAGGTGTGTCCTGTGAGGCCTCATTGAGGCCTTTCAGCGCTTAAAGGGAACCTCTAAGAAAGATGGGGGTGATCGTTTTAGGGAGGCCTGGTGCAACGGAACGAGAGGTGATGGTTTAAACTAAAAGAGGGTAAATTTAGACTGGATAGAAGGAGGAAATTTTTTAACAACGAGGGTGGTGGGGCACTGGCATGGGTTGCCCAGAGAGGTGGGTGAGGCTCCGTCCTTGGAGATGTTCAAAGTCAGGCTTGAGGGGGCTCTGAGCAACCTGAGCTGGTGAAAGAGGAACTTTAAAGGTCCCTTCTGAACCAAACCATTCTATAAGCCCTGGCTGGGCCCCGAAACCCCCTTTTCTGCAGCCCTTGGTGGGTTTCGGGGTATACCAAAGGGTTGGCAGGGGTTCTTTGGGCTTTACAGTCTCGGCACCCAGCAGCTCAGACGTCAGCACTGCGTGATGGGCTAACTAATGGCTCCTTGGCCTTCCTCTGGAGCCATCCTTCCTCCCAGCCCGGCCTCGGGAGGATGCTCAGCAGGAGCAGGCTGCAGCTTTTGCTGCTCTGCTGGAAGCCCAGAGGCTGCCGAGTGAGGAGCTGACGCTGCTTCCTAAAACTGATCCCTTCTGCTCTCGCTCTGACCCGAGGCAGCCTGCGGGACCACATGAAGACAGGAAGGCTCCTCCGTATCTCCTCAGCTTTTCACCTCTCTCTCCGCTCTCAGCAGGTGAGGCCAGGTTATCTGTATTCTTTTGGTTTCCTTGCAGGAAATGTTTACCAGGCAAAGCTGTTGCTCTTCAAACTTCCTTTTCTCAGCAGAGCCGTGGCCTGGTGTGCCAGATTCCAGCAGCCCTGCCTACGGCACGGCGGGCACAGAAACACGCTCCTTGCTTTGCAGAATCACAGAATCACAGAACCTCAGGGGTTGGAAGGGACCTCTGAAGATCATCCAGTCCAACCTTCATCCCAGCACACCCAACCACTACACCACAGCCTCAAGTGCCAGATCTACTTTGTTTTTAAACCCCTCCAGGGTTGGTGACTCCACCACCTCCCTGGGCAGCCTGTTCCAGGGCCTCACCACTCGCTCAGTAAAGAACTTCCCCCGAATATCCAA
>NW_009700781.1:10961-26159 GCF_000703405.1 Apaloderma vittatum | reverse complement strand
GAGAGAAGAGACCAGCACCAGCCTCACTCCAGCCTCCTTTTAGGGAGTTGTAGAGGGCAATAAGGTCTCCTCTCAGCCTCCTCTTCTCCAGACTAAACAAACCCAGCTCCCTCAGCCGCTCTTCACAGGGCCTGTTTTCCAGACCTCTCACAAGCCTTGTTGCCCTTCTCTGCACCCGCTCCAGCACCTCCATGTCCTTCTCATACTGTGGTGACCAAAACTGGACACAGCACTCGAGGTGAGGTCTCACGAGTGCCGAGCACAGGGGCACGATCACCTCCCGAGGTGATTTAGGACGGGGCTGAGGGCTGAGTTACGTGCCTGAGGTAAGGCTTCACAATCTGGGGAGTAAAGCTGCACAGTTTATTTTTTGGTAGCGTCCTGCGCCATAGAAATGCTGGCAGGAAGGTGGTTCGATGGGCTGGAGCTGCGCCTGCCTCCACCATCATCCTAACCCCACCGCTGATGAGAAAAGCAGCTTCTTCTCCGGTGCCGCCGCTGGAGTCTGCCAGGGGCAGAGAGATCGGGAAGACGGGAGGGGTTGGAGGTGTGTGTTTAAGGTAGGGTTGTATTTATTTATGTATTCCTCTCACTGTCCTACTCTGAGCTAATCGATATGTGGTGGTGGTAAATTAAATGAATGTTTTCTTCCCGAGTCTATCTGGTTTTTGCACATGACTGCAAGTGATGAATGAAGCCTCCCTATCCTAATCTCAGCCCTTAAGAGGTTTTAGTCAAATTTTCTCCTTCCACATCCCTGTTAGAAGGAGGAGGGAGCGAGTGGCTGCGTGTTTTTTTTTGTTCTTGGCCTGAACCATGACAACCACCCAGGAGAGAAACTTTTCCAGCCCTGCCAGGGCACCATTCCCAGCTCTCATCCACCCGAGGGGCTGAAGCAGCACCTGCCCAAATCCTTCTTGGTGGGTTTAGGTACTGGCAACTGCAAAGCTGCAGCAGTTTGAGTTCCTCCTGTGCTCTTCCAGCTTCAACCACTGGATGGGGCAGGAGGAGAAGATGTGGGTTGATCTCAGATGATCCTTCAAGGCACCGCGTTCCCTGCTGAGCCAGCCCTGGCAGCCAACCACCCCCACGCAGAGCGGCCAAGGGATCAAGCGAGTATCTGCAGTGCCTCCAGCCACCCCAAAAATGGCAAAAGAAGAAACTCGTGGAGAGCGGCGTCTACTTGTAAGCACTCTGGAGGCCCGGAGCACTTCTAAAAGCCACAAAGGATTAAGTGACTTGGGGAGGAAGGGGGCAAAAACCCCGTTAGGGCTTTTTCTCCCCCCTTATAACTCAAAGCAAAGAGGTCTGGCCCCTTCCCTAAGCATCTCCGCTTGGGCCAGGCTAAGCCAAAGAGGCTGTAAAACCCAGGTTATGCTTTGAGATGCGTCTTCCTGCGAGCAAAAGCCTCCTAATGGAGCTTTTAATGGCTGTTGTAAACAAATCAATATCTCCAGCTATACGTCCGAAATGAAAGAGGCTGAAGGAACTGTGGAGGTTTTAAACATCCAAATAAATTACTCCTGCTGTGGCAACAGCAACGTGTGGAGAGTTTGATTATTCCCAGCCATTAGTGATGCTGGTGAGGACAGAAATATTCATGCTCTGTTTTTAGCTGGAAATTAAGAGAATGTATCATCTGGTGACAGGAACTTTTTCCAAACGGCTGCTCCTCCCTTCATTCAGCTCCCCAACTAATAAATCACTGGCAGGACGTCAGGAAACTTGATTTACAACTCAAACCTGTGTTTGCTGAAGAAATTGTTCCCGAAAATCCCCCCCCGGTAGATCGAGGTGTGCTGGGATTCTCCTGCTCTTAGAGGGAACGCTGGAAACTCATTTAAGGTTTGCTGGAAAGAATGACTGAGGAGGAAAAGCCAGCTGTCCGCCCACAGCGCGGCAATCGCTGCCTGCGGTGCTCCCGGTACTTTTCCACCGCCGTGCCAGAGCTGTGGGAAGCTTTGGGGTGACACCGAACCCGGGGGCTGGCTCCTAGCTGCAGGGAGGCAGGTGGGAAATTTAGGAGAAGAATAGGAAGCGAGGCGAGAAGCAGCTGCTGCGACGGATTTGAAACCTTGTTGGTCGCGTCTGTGGGATTGCTGAGCTCAAGTGGGTCCCCAGGGGTGGGATGTGCTGACCCTTCCAGACCTACAACACGAGTAGCGTAGCGATGGGGATCTTTCCCTGGCTGCAAGGCTAAAAATAGAGCCGGGAAGTGTGGAACTTGGAGCCTTTCTGGGGTTACTGGGACCCCTCGTTGAACTGGAGCACCCTTCTCTAAATGACCTGTAGGCTAAAGATTGTCCGGTAATTTCCATCATGCGTTACAGGAGCATTTTTAACCTGCTGGTACTGTATTTATGTGAGCAGCTGTAGCTCATCTCAGTAATAAAAGGAGATGTAATACTTTCTGAGAGTGACTAGCAAGGGGCTTGGCTTTGTTTTTCGGTGCAGACACCCTAGGGTCAGCCTCTCCGTCTGATTTTCCCTTCCAGAGCGCTCTGTCTGCTTTCAGCCTCGCTCGTTATCGCTGCAGAGCTACTGCTGGTCACGCTGATACCTCGGGGCACAAGGGAAGAGGTTAAAACCTCGGAAGAGGTAAATGGTTTGATTTCTCTAAGGTCTTATTAAGAAGGTCCGTTCCCCAGCAGCCTTCCTGCGCCCTGGCTCTGCGCTACGTCTGCAAAGGCTCTAACACGGGTTGTGCTAACACAGCTTGGATTTTTTTTTCCTGTCTTGAAGAGAGTGGAGGCCCTGGAGGGTGTCGGGGTGGGAAGGACCATCCCACGGGGGTTCAGAGGTCATGGATGGCCCCGCTGAGTTCTCCCTTTGCAACAAGCAGCGATGATCTGGCCGTTCGTGCTCTCGTTTCTTGTGTTTCATCGCCAGGTAACGCGCTTGCGCTATAAAATCCAGGATTTCACAGATTCCAGTAATGGCTGCGAAATCAAATATAAAAATAACACGTTGAGTGCAGCCACGTATAAATCAGCAGCAGCACGGTCACAGCGCGGGCTTACGCCTCCAGCTGAGGAAAAGTCCTCAAGGTCCAAACAGAGCAATCAAGACCAGATTGCGGGGTTGAAAGCAGATGAGGGATGTGATGAGCTGTAAATCCTCTGGAGCTGCTGGGGGCTGGTGGCAGCAAGATGAGGCTGCACCTCTCCCCAGCTTCGGTCCGGCCGTGCCCATGCGACGTCTCCCATCTTTCTAGGCGACTCTCCCTTACGAGGAAGAAGAACGGGCAGGCTCGTCCGGACGCAACCACCAGCCTGCAGCCCCCGAGAGTCGCACCGGCGAGCGTTTCTGACTGCGGGAACCTGCTGCAGAGACGTTAGATGGGCTGGCTGCGTCGGTGGCTTGTTAGTTCAGCTCAATTTAGTTTGTGATTTAGGACTCGTAGCAGTTTGAAATGAGCATTTCGTGTTTGTGAAGGAGGAGTTCAGGTGATTCCCTGTATCCCAGGGGAGACCAGCGGGACTCTGAGCCCTTGCGCAGGCGCCTGAGCAGGTGAGTGTTTTCAGAGGATGCCCTGCACGGGGAGGAAAGGAAGACGGTTTGCAGAGCAGGGCAGCTTGCTTCACCACGCTTCCCCGCTTCGCACAGAGCAGGGGTGAAATCCTCAGGGAGGATTTCGTCGACGGATCTTGAGAGAGCATCTCCGACCAGAGCTGCTCTGGGGGACATTTGTCTCCATCCCTTGCGTGCTCCGTGCTGAGTGACTCAGAAGTCCCTGGAGACGTGCCCGGTTGTGCCCCTGCTGCCAATTTCGTGGCCTTTTTTTGGTGCTGCTGCTCAAATCTCTGTGTGGGTAGCGTCTGCCGTTGCTGTCCTGGTGTCAAACGCCCCGGGGGGGGCAGAGGTTGTAACGCTGACAACTTTATTTGCTGCGAGACAAAAACCTTAATGCAAACCCATCTAACAGGGACTCCGCTCTCTGGAGGGTCATTGCTGCGGCTCGGTTTGGGTGAGGGCATCGACCGCATCTTTTGGAGACGCGCGTCTTGGCGGCGGGGAGGGCTTTGAAGCCACGCGAGGTTTTTGTCTTCCTCTGTCAGATACTAGAAGTGTCACCTAAGGAGGCCCCGCTCCTGTTTGGATTGCGAAATTCCGCAATTTAAATGCAAATTCGCAGCCGCTTGATTATGCCGTGCTTCAGAGAAGCTTTTGGACAGTGAACAGCTTGTGATAATCAGCCGCGCGTCCCTCGATACAGATATTATCTGCTGTTTGATATCATGGCCGGGTGCCTCTGCAGAAAGCAGAGTGGTTCAGAACAACCCTCCTTTTCCCTCCTTCTCCTTTCACCTCCGTTGGAAATTGCTCTCATTACCTCCCTGAAACCTTTTTAATCAACCTGGATGTCACAAGCTGCTTCGCAATAACAGGAATGATGTTTTCGGAGGCGCTTTGCATGGTAATGCTCCTCTGAACCCGAAATGCTGCTCTTTGGAATGTCTGAGGCTTTGAGAAGGACTCTTGTTTCTTCTTGACACTTTAGTCTTCTGTAACCTCAATATTTTTTGTCGAGAAGCTTATGAATTCCTGTTTTTTAAATTCCTTATAGGAAAAGGGAAGGGGGAAAGCAGGACAAAGGGGTTAGCTGTGGCACGGCCCACGGGAAGCTCGTCCTGGTCAGGATCTCCATCCTGGTTTATCTTCCAAGCCCCGATTTTGTGTAGAGAGAGCACGGGTCACACCAGGATTTCCTAGACCTTTCTGCGACACACTTGCCTGCGTGTCAATTTGCTCGATTTAATAATATTTGACTTTTAATCAAGCCCATTACAGTCGTCGCCACGGCTGAGTATCCTGTTTAAGCGATCACCCCTCTCACCCACTCCCTTCCTTTCCTTTGGAGCTTCCCAGGTTATTTGCATCTCGCCGATGCGAAGGAAAGTCCTTCTGACGCGGGTACTCGGCACCAAGAACACGAAAACTGCAGTTAATCCTCATTTCATGCTTGCAGCCGGATTGGGTTGATTTTTGAATCGCCTCTGCGGGTTCTCAAATCTTTCATTAGCTACCACTTGATTAATTTAGTTCAGTAATAAAAGGTAATTGCTTGTCTAAACAACCAGACGCCGCTTCTCTGTGGCCTGTAATTCTCCACCAAGTAGCCCTGTTTGCGGCAGGGAAACCGGGATCCGCTGCAGCCTGCACAGAAATTGAAGCAGGGAGCTCATGAAGAATGCAAAGAATCCACCTTCCTCCTTATGCTTTAAACTCAAGTTGTTTCTCTTTAAGCTCTAACTTTGTCATAAGGCTTTAACAGACCGTGTGGTGCTATGGAAACCCCCATTTACACCCTGGTGCATAGCTGCGAGCAATTAACTATCTTTAATTTTCATTTTCTGGGGGTATTTTTGACTTGTGTATTAAGCAAACATTTATGCAAAGTGCTGTGGAATCCATAAATGTTAATTAAGTTGAACTGGGTGCCTTTGCCGCCGCAGATCATCAGACTGATGGGTTCACCGAGGTCTGCAAAACTCACCACGGCGGCTGAGAGCGGTTATAAAAAGACACGGCCACGCAGGTGACGCCGAGGCTTTACCCTCTGGGCGTCGCTTTTGGCTCGGTCCTGCTTTTGCCCAGACACAAACCCCGGGTTTGCCCTCTGAGGGACGTCCCGTATCGTTTCTGCAGCAGCTTGTTGTGGCTGAGGAGTAATTTTAATAACGAATAAACCCATTCTCATCGCTTTTCTTTCACGTGTGTGCGTGCAGGTGCATTTAGCTACAGGTATTGATGCTGATAAATAAAATGACTCCTCGTTTGGATCCGATGAGCTGAATCCTCCTGTAAAGTGGGATCTGCTCTCCAGTTCCCGCTGCGAGGAAGCTCAGCTGGAAGCAGGTGCCTGCACGAAGCTCGGCATGGCAACAGTGCGTGACACTGTTTATTCCCCCTCTCCCTTTTGCATGATAAAATAACCCATGAAAATAAATAACGAGAGCTTAACAGGCACATGGGGCAGGGCCGTTGGTGAGCGGTGCCAATCAGCTGTGCCTAATTAAAACCTGCAAATTATAGCCGGCTGGAGCTGATTGCCAGGGCTGGCTGGGGTGGGGACTTTGCTCTGGGAGGTTACTCCTTGTGTTCACATTTTCTCTTCCATCGGGACAGCGAGGCCTTGGGAAGCTGAGGATTGTACCGTCCCGGTGCCTGCCTCAGCGGAGCAGTGGGATTTGGGAAATCCAAACCAGAAAGTCAAGGGGATCGCTCTGCCTCGCAAATAGGTGGAAATGCTGATGCAAGATTATTGGCGTCGTACGTCTGCTTCAGCCCCGTGCGGGGAAGCGAGCAGCTGGTAAGTCCTGCCCGCGTTCGAGGAATGTTTTCGAGCCATTCCCCTGCTTCGGGAACTGGTGCCGCGCAGCCGGTCCTGGCCTTGCGGATGGCTGAGTGAGGGCTTTTCCCTTTTTCTTGCTTAAATTTTGAAATTCAGAGCACACCCCTCACACTAAAGGTCCCCCTGAACCCCCCGGCTGCCTTTCACCCCTCTTTTCACCCAGTTTTGGCTTTGCCAGCTTTCGCTGCTTCTCCTCCCACTCCCACTGAGCCACCAGTTGCCACGTCTCCTCATCGCGGCCTCATTAACCGGTTGCGACACGATCTCACAAAAAAACCCATTTATTTATGAAAATCCATCTGGACAAACGCGACGACCGGAGAAGGGACCGTTTTTGGGGAGAAGGGCTGGAGTTTTTCCTCTAGCGAGATGCTACTGCGGGAAGAACTTAACACAAAACTCCTATTGACTGCCCCGCGCGCCAAATACCGAACCGCAGACGTGCGCCGCAGTCTGTCTCGTCCCTTTGCTCCCTGCTGGCCCCAATTGTATCATATTGCACAAAATTGGAAGCCTTTTTTTGGCTGAGATGGAAAATTTAAGGACAGAGACACCCGAGAGTCATTTCTCAGCCTCAGCTGCTCTTGTGACTCACTGTCCCTCCTCCGGGACACCGCGACCGCTGCGTTTAACTGTGATTTGGTTTCCAGTGAAGATGGTTTTTGAGGTGGATATACGGCAGAAAAAGGGGCTATTGGTGTGCTAAACTTTGCCTTGTAACTGCTGTATTAGTCCCTCAGCCAGACTTAGGTTTTTTTTGGGGCAGGCTGGTGCCTTCAGTGGATTTGTAACAGATTTATGAAGCCCGAAAGGTGTTTTCCTCCCCAGTTGTTATTATTTTAGCGATAAGCAAAAGGAGCTCTTTGGGCTGGGTGCTTGGATTGTGAGATATCGCGGGAGGGATCTGCCTAAGGACGCAGCGAACCGATAAAACCCGCCTTGTCAGCCCCACGGAAACATGCAACAAATAGCAGTTATTCTAAAAACAATAAAAAAGGGGTGGGAAGGCGGGTTTTTGCGTGTCAGCCGGCAATCTTTGACTTCCACGTTTGCCTAATTTTTCCGGCAAGAGGGTTCTTGCTTGGCTTTTGCTGTTTGGTTTTGTTTTGAGCCGGTGGGAGATAAAAGGTTACACGTGAAATGGGGTGTAAGTGTTGTATTTTGGAGCAGCTGAGCAGACCTCGAGGGACGTATGTATCTCCGGCTGGGAGAGCGATTTCTGAGCGCCAGGAAAGACACCTGAGCTTCCGTCAATCCCCTGGGGTTAAGGAGGTGGCTTCAGGCCGGGATTTGGGTTTCAGAGCTCCCTTCTGCGATGGTTCTGGCTTGGAGCATGTTGGAATTGGGCTTAGCCAGCTCCCCTTAAAGACGGTGGGAGTTAGCTCTGTGCCTCCAAGGGGGTGATGGCAAGGAGATGTGTGCAGACCTGCTGAGTGATTCTCTCCAGATGCTGTTATTTTGCATTTCAGAGAGCCAGGGAAGAGACAAAGAAACTGCCTCTCTTTGCAATCGAATTTCTAATCAGAGATCTGCAAGCAAACCAGGGAAATGGGCTTAATGGACTAGAAAAAGCCTCTGTATCACAGCTGACATGTTGGAAACGAGAACTGGAAGTAGTCCGGAGACTAGACTTACCATGTGGCTAGATGTCCCTGCCCCAAGCCCGGGCAGGGGCATCTTATTTTGGCCTTTTTGGTCTTCAGGAGAAGACTTTTGCATGCACAGAGCATCCCAAGGCTGGGGAAACGAGCTAACGTTTCCCAACGCGTGTCACACGTGTGGACACGGATCTGACCCAAACATTCCATCTAGTGGGTTGGCTTAGGTCCTAAATGTGCCAAGATCCTCGTCTCTGTTCCTGCCTCCACCGATAAACTTACTTGACACTTGGAGGGGAGAAAGGAAAACCCGGGTTTGGGCATGTTGTACCTGTTTCCACAGAACATTTTGGTTTTCCTGCGTTGGTCTCCACCTGTGGAACGATCCCCTTGGATCAGGTTGGGTGTCCCGGGCAGGCTCCGCTGCGGTCGTTGGCGCTATTTGTAACGGGTGGGAATTTTAGCCACTTGATTTCAAAAAGAGAATTTTCTCTGAGATGCACAAGAAGCATTTTGGGCTGGAAACCGTCAGCTTGAATTGAAGTCTCCGCTCGTACCCTTGGGGCTTCAAGCTGAGCGTTGCTCGCGAGAAGACAGTTGTCGTTTCTCTGCGCATCTCGTGACCGCAGCATCCTTGAGGCATGAAACGCGGGGGACAAAAGGGCAGCGTGGTTATATACACACTTACACACATAGATTGCTTTTTTCTTTTTTTTTTTTTTCCCCTAAATTCTGACTTCTGTGTGCTCACAACCTCTTGTGCGTGGGGTGTACGGAGCACATCTCTGCTTGCCTTAATCGCCTCTCCTGACCCTTTTGAGCTATTTGGTTTCATTTTAAGTGCGAATTGGGGTTGGCAGCTGGGAGTTAATCAGCATTTGGCTCTGGTTTGTAGCACCTTCTCATGTATTGGCAGCACAGCTCCTGTGGGGTGGGTAGGAAAATTTTCCTAGTCCAGCTCTTGCGTTAAACCAACCCTTCGATCGCTGCAACCTGGGGCTGGTTGAGTTGGGTTTTTTTCGGGAAAACCAAATCCCCAGGCAGGCTCATGCCATTCCCTCTTCCCCGTGCCGCAGGGTTGTGGGAGGTAGCAGCGAGGGAATATGTCTTAAGGCGGCAAGAACGGTGGGAAGTGGAGGTTTAAGCAGAAAATAAAGAGCGTGTTCCAGTTGCGTGCGTGAAGCACGTGGCAGTTTGTAACCTCGCGTGGCCGCAGCCATTGGGAAAAAGTGTGGGAGACGATGGAAAATCTGCTCCTCACCGGTGGCACTTGGCAGGATTTTGGGTAAAAATGAAGATGGTCGTTCTTGTCAATCTGGTTTTTTTCAGCCATTTGTTTCTCTCAAATCCGTCTTTTGCCCGTTCATTTAGTTTCTGCTGGAGTCGCTGCTTAAATACGTGTATTTTTTTATCTCCGAGAACGAGCGATTTATTACGGACTGGATCTCCCAACAGCCAATTTGGAGGCTGCAGAGTTGAAAAGCTCCAAAAGTCATCTCCACTTGACTTCCAGAAATTGCTGTGTGCTCAGCAGGGTCTCATGTGCAGCTGCTTCAAAATGAATGAGCAGTTTTCTTGCCCTGTACAAATTTATCGTGTATCTCTCCAGTGGTTCTGTCTCACGGTGAATCTGTTTTAGGAATCTGATTTCTATGCTGAAAGCAAGAGATTGGCCCAGCAGCAAGGAGCAGTCAATAGAAATGCCTCCAGATTCGCCCCAAATTTGTGAATTTGTTCCCAGCAAGCCAAGTTTGCCTGCTTCTCTTCTTATAAACTCTTTTTTCCCCCCCTTTGAGTTTATGTTCATACGTTTGCTGACCAAAGGAGCCCTTGGTATGAACAGCCCCAGTGAAAATTATCCACCCTAACAGGATTAAAATTTAGATATATCCGTGTACACATTGTAAACTTCATCTTTTATGCAGGGGATGAAAAGGAAAAAAAATTTCCCAGATTAAAGCAAAATCCGGAAAGTGGAAGTGAATCGTTTCAGCTGTCTTCCGAGTAAAAAATGTCTCCAAATTCTTGTCTCCCTTCAAACCTTGTGTGCTGGCAAAACTTGGGGTTTTTTTCTGATGGAATCCTACTGCGCTCCTTTCCGTGCAGCTCTAGATGTTTCAGGATTGTGAAAAACACTTCAGTAGGGTCACTCTCATCTCCTACAGACCTCCGCGGGCTTCCAGAATCTATCTCAAGAGACGTCACCTTGGGCCTTTTAAGAAATCACAGTGATTGCTTTTGGCACGTACGGTTGATTAAGAGCAACCAAAGTCTGTCCTCAAGCGCTGAGTGGCCAGTGATGCCCCATGAATGTACAAACTCCTGAAGCTGAAAAGAGCTTTTGGTTTTATGGGTTTTTTTAGGGTTTGTTGGTATTTTTTTTTTTTTATTTTTGCATTGAATACCCTTCTGGATGTTCAGCTGGAAGGGATGGGAAGAATGGAATTCAAGGTGGGAGGAGGAAAGCACAAGACTGGTTCGTTTTCCTGTGGTGTGGCGTGCTCTGGGAGATCCCCGCTGCCTCACAGAGAGGAGGGAAGCGCCCGCCAGTGTTGTACTTGAGGCTGAGGAGAAAAACTCATTTTTGTCCCACTTCTGCATCCTACCCACCCGCCCGGCATGCGGCAGGTTGGACAGGCAGCGAGGAAGGCGGAGACCCAGCCAAACCTCCCTCGTGTTTGGACGTGAGCCACAGTGGAGCATAGGAAACTCATCCAAAGCTTTTTTTGCTCTCGGGCTCACCTGAGGATGGCGAGCGAGATGGTGAAACTGCACGGAAAAAAGCCAGCACGTCACAAACCAGGGTGATGACGCTGAGTGGATTAAGCACCGGAGCATCTCGGTGAGGGAAAAAGGGATGGTGGCACCCTTGTGCGTGGCTGACGGAGCTGGGGAGCCACTTAGGTGAGCGTGTTGGAGTAGAAGCTGAAGCTTTCGGAGACCGTCTTGGAGTCGCTGCGGGAGGAGCCGTTGGAGGTCATGTCTACAGAGAGACGCTTGGCCTTGCTGCTCTCCTCCAGCTCCTCTTCGGCCGCACCGACTTCGGCTGCACCGACCGCCGAGGACACGGTGGTTTCTATCCGGCTCACCTTGTACATGCTGCTCTGCGTCTGCAGGTACCTGGCTGACTTCATCTCCAGGCCCTCGTACTCGCCGGCGCTGACGAACGGGCACCACCGAAAGGCGTGTTTGAACCCCACGCGAAATCTGGGGGGGACGGAAGAGATGGGGAGAGGCAGCGGTGAGGGATGTGGAGGTGGCAAAACCACCTCGTTAGGTGTGGGAAGACAGAGCTAAACACTGAGAAGCAACAACAAAATGCTGTTTCTCAGGAAGTGGAGGAAAAAAAACACTGATAAATCTCAAACCGAGAGTCAGGACTGTTTTGATACCTGCACCCAAACCCCGAAGGGGCTTTAATTTAGGGGAGTGTTTTATCATCCCTATATCTGCTGGAAGCAACCCCTGGCCGAGGGTGGGACAGATCCATCCTGGAAAAACTTTAAAAGTAGAAGAAAAGTAGAAGACTGTATTCCAACCTGAATTGTTCTATGATTCTATGAACTACCTGAAGGGTGGTTGTAGAGAAGTGAGGGTTGGTCTGTTCTCCCTAGTGGAGAGTGACAGGACGAGAAGAAATGGATTTAAATTGTGCCAGGGGAGGTTCCGGTTAGAAATTAGGAAGAATTTCTTTACTGAGAGGGTTGTCAGGCGTTGGACCAGGCTGCCCAGGGAGGAGTTGAGTCACCGTCCCTGGAGGGGTTTAAGAGACGGGTGGATGCTGCGTTGCGGGGAATTGTTTAGTAGGTTGATAGGGCTGGACTCGACGGTCCTTCTAGCTGATACAATTCTATGATTCTATGAACTCACAGTCTGTGCTCTCCTCCATCAGCCCCCTCTGTATCTCCCCCTCCTCCCCTCTCTATTAACCCCAGATGCTGCCAAAAATCCCTGGAAACTCACCTGTCGTTGAGGCAGCAGTAGATGATGGGGTTGTACATGGTGGAGCTCATGGCCAGCCACATGATAGCCAGGTAGACCTGCTGGATGAACTTCTGCAGGTACCACTCGGGGTTGAAATACTGGAGGGTGAAGTAGATGTGGTAGGGCAGCCAGCACAGCGCGAACGTGCACACCACGATGATCATCATCTTCACTACCTGCGAGGAGAAGAGAGGGCAGGGAAGCAAAGTCATCCCGTCAGAAGATGCCACCTCTTTTCACCTCAGAGACCTTTCCAACTGGGAACATGTTGGTCAACATCTTGGTTAAACCATCCACGTTGAGGGCAGGGACACATCTGGGGGACAATCTCTACCCCAGTAGCAACAACTGCGCAGGAAGTTCTGACTCGTTTCCATCCCTAATGAAATATTTTTGGCTGCGGGTGTGAATTACGGCTCCAAGCGTGCCTGGAGCTCCTTACCTTCCGTTTAGCCGAGACCTGCTCGTGATAGCGGTCGGAGGAGTCGCCGGGTATCTCGCTCGCCCAGAGGGTGACGCCGACCACGGTGTAGGCACATCCTATCACCAGAAGCGGCAAGAAGTAGATCAGGATGGTCATGCAGAAGTGATACCTAGCAAAAAACAAAAAAAAGTTCTTATTGAGTGTGTCCTCTGTCTCTTCAGTCTTTTTCTTGCAAACCGAGCTTGAAGGCAAAGCGGGCGCAGAGAATTTGGCACGATTCCTGCGGAGCTTGGGCCGAGAAGGGCTCCCTACTTTCACCCCAATCTTCTCCCAGGCTCTGCTGCCAGCTTTTGGCATCCTCCCGGGATGGGATGTAGAGCCCAGTGAAGAGCTTGTGTTACCTTCATGAGATGGCTGAAGTGGCTCTGCTCTCGCTTCTACCCTATTTACCCCTCAAATTATTCTAGAGATGCTCTTATCACACAAACATGGGGGGTTTTTTTTGACATATAGATGTTGGAAATGTTAAGCTAAAGAAATAAAGACGTCCCGTGCGGGGCAAATGCTGGCTCTTGGCTGCAGCTTCCCTAAATCCTGGTCCACCATCAATTTAGCTGAGCTCAGATGACACAATCCCAGCCCCCAAAAGCACAGTGTAAACCCCTGACCTGACGCTTTATTACAACTTTCCTGTGAATTCAGTGGCTGGGTTGTTTCTCCAGCCTCATGGAAAGGGCGAGATCTTTGTGTCTTGTTTAAAGCAGGTATAAATAAGTCCAAAATCGAATGAGAGGGTTTGGGTTAAACTGTCAGCACAGGCTGGAGGCAGTTTTGGTTGTAAGAGGTTGCAAGAGCCACTGGGGTTGCAGTGAGTTCGGTGAAGGATTTGTGTTAAATAGTAGCTGGTTTAAAAAGGAAAAGATGAAGTTTGCCCTTGCAGGTTCCTTCCTGCCATCAGAGCTTGCAAAAACTTCTCTCCCCTGCAGAAAGGTGGACGATGGCGATGTGGAAACGTGGCTGGCCGGTGCAGTGCTGCAGGTAATTTTCTTCCAGCAGCTTTAGGGTCTTTGCATGCGTTTTTGGAGCGTGTGCCCAGCTTGAATCCAAGCTGCTGCGTCTCTTCGGGGTGGTTCAGGTCCTGTAGCCACTCTCTGCTCTTGCGCTCGCTCGCCCTCCCGGGAGTTTTGATTGAATCATATCTCCAAAGTATAACGAATGGGGCAGGCTCCTGCCTGGTGCAAACCCCGCGGGGAACGGGGTTGGCCCCGGACCCGTGCTGCCATGCCATCTCCTCCTCATTTTGTACCTGCAATCTCATTTGGCCTCCTCATCGCCCAGCGCTAATCGCATTTGAGCTGGGTTTTGTAGGGCTGTTTTCTATTTCGCTAATTAAAGAGGCGTCTCTGTGGCTCCTCGATGAAGATTTCGTTGTGGTTCCCGTGTAGCCCAGGGTCTTAAACCGGCTGCAAACAGCTGAGAGCGATGCAGAAATGCCCCAGAGGAGCTGTTTGATAACGTAAGCAAGACTGACCCCTATTTTCAGAGCCATATTTCAGAGCCTGGTTGAGACAGGGATTCCCCAAGAGCCTTGAGATTGTGGGGGGGGTTTTTTTGGACCCTGGGCACTGAAAAACATTCTCCATGTAAAACCATCTGTATGTTATTCCGTCTACAAGAATCGCTGGGTCAGAGGAGCCTGGATTTTGCAATTTAAAGGTTTTCAGTGTGGGGATTTAGGGTTTTGAATAGGATGCAGGAGCCCGTAGGAGGTGCGGGACATAACCCTTCGCCTTGCAAAGCCCGGCTGGTTCCTGTGGGCTGTTTTCTCCCGGAGAAGCCGGTGAGCGGAGCGGCTTTTCCCCTTCCTTTAACAAACTGAAATGGCAGCTAAATGAAATTGGAATAGATCGGCCATCTATTTTGGAACCAAAAGTGGGAGAGGGAATCGGCCGTTAGCAGCGAGCTGAATGGAGTCGAGCTGAATTGCCGATTCCTGCTGCAGACGCACCTCCCCTGCACCGACGTCTTCATCCCCTTCCCCCTCGTACGGGTTGAGGACGGGCACATTTTCCAAGTGGAAAAAAACCCATCGTGCACATCTCAGTCTCTGACACCCTCTGTATGCCGGGGTTGTGCGTTCTGGGCTATATTTGTCAAGAGAAAGGACCCCCCAGTTTTGGAGAAGTCCTCTATTTTCACTCCAAACTGTAAAAATAATATTATTTTTCATCGCAGCATTGCAAACAAGCCAGCTGCTGCCGGCACCTTCCTTAAATAACCGCGCCAAGGCCACACGAGCAGCAGAGGGTGTTTGACAGTGACCCAACCACCTGTCCCTGCAAAGTTATTTTGGGACAGTAAAATGACATCCCAGGCTCTGCTGAGCCCTGCGAGTGCGTTCGTGTGGTTTAGAGAGACGCCGCCGAGCTGCCGGATCTTTTCAATCCCCACCAAATTGTTTGGGGTTTGGCTATTTAGAATCTTCTGTTTAGCATCTGCTTTCCTGGCTGCCCTCTTCACGGGGTCGGGGTGGCGGAGCCCCTGGCTTGCCGAAGAGCACGGGATGCTCAGGCTTGGAAGCGGCACCCAGCTTCCAGCAGCAGATTGTTTGTAGGTTAATCACAGAGTCACAGAATGATGGGGTTGGAAGGGATCTCTAGAGATCCCCCAGTGCCACCCCCGGCCAGAGCAGGGTCACCCAGGGCAGCCCCACAGGAACGCGTCCAGGCGGGTTGGAAAGTCTCCAGAGCAGGAGACTCCACACCCTCTCTGGTTCAAGTCCCTTCATCATCCTCGTAGCTCTCCGTCCCAAGGACGAGGTCCCAAGGAGACTCCAC
>NW_009700781.1:396-10666 GCF_000703405.1 Apaloderma vittatum | reverse complement strand
CTGGACTCTCTCCAGCAGTTCCCTGTCCCTCTGGAGCTGAGGGGCCCAGAACTGGACACAAGATTCCAGATGTGGCCTCACCAGGGCAGAGTAGAGGGGCAGGAGGACCTCTCTCGATCTACTGGCTACATCCCTTCTAACACACCCCAGGATGCCATTGGCCTTCTTGGCCACGAGGGCCTTTTTCTCTTGAATTAGCTATTTGGAAAAAAAACCCCAAAAACCAATGTCCCCAGCGTCCAGCCGAACAGCAAACGATCCGCCAAAGTCAGGCCCTGCACTTGCATCTGTTGCTGCTTCGGTCTGGGGAGGGCTCAGCCCTATCCCGGCCACCTGAGCTCTCCATAAGCTGGTGGTGTTTCTTTGCAGGAAGAAACCTTAGTTCTTGCACCTCCCTTGCAATGCAAATAAACCAGGTGGTAATAAATGTTACTGGCTGTGCCGCTCGCTGCTGACTGGCAAACTCATCTCGTGTGTCTTGCGGCAACACCTCGCCACGCTCGGGTTGACTTTCAACACTTCTCCGTGTGTACGTGTCCCCTACTTTGGCTCCGGCACAATTTCACAGCCTTAATTCGTCGCTCTGCAGGACTGGAGATCACAAATGCCTTTTTTTCCCCCCGCTCCCTCTCTTTATCACTAAACACATGACATTTAACTTGCTGCATGGCTCACGGACTTCAAAGAGCAAACCAGGCAGGACCGCTGTGCTGGCAGCCTGGCGGGATTGCCCGGACCCTTTGGAAATGCCAGATTTAATTAGCTGACACCTTAACGGGAAGGAGATTCCTGCCGAGCTCTCCTAGCCCAGCATTTGCCTCCTGGCCTGAGCTGATACCGTGGAGCCTTTTTTTTGTGGCTCGGTTTTTAAGCAGTCGAGTGAATTTGGGGGCGTTTGAACTTGCTCAGTTCCATACCTGTTACTTTCAGTTATTGCCTGGCCAAGACACATCTGGTAAAAGCTTATTTACCTCTTGCAGGAATAACTCTTGCTCTAGGAAGACTTTAGACACGTGGGTTGCAGGAAAGGTGCTGGAAAAACCAGAGCTGTGTATGAACAAAGCCCCGGGCGTGATGCAGTCCCCATTCCCACAGCTAAAATGCTGTGTCTTAGCAGTTTTAGCTGAGTTTTCCTCAAAGATGAGCATCCAAGGAGGACAGGGAGGGTGGCACAGCCTGGGACAGCCTTTGGGCTGCAAGCAGCACCTGAACTCACCTTAATTAACCTCAATGTGCCCCAAGGTGATACCGTTGGAAGTTTTGCTACCATCGACTACGTAGTCCTGGCCTTCCCTAAGGTAGGAGGAGGTTTCCTCATCCCAAGGAGCTTTGAGCCATTCCCATCCTTCTTCCCTCCCTTTTTTCCCTTGTACTCTTTTTTTGGGCCTTCTTTCCCCCTTGTCCCTGCCGTCGGCAAAAATGCAACTCACGTTTTTCCGTACACGTTGGTGCTGTGCTCCGGCCACTCCACCAGACACACGAGGCGGCCCGGCAGCTCCGCCGTCACCGAGTAGTAACCCTGGGGGAAAGCCAGCAGGAAAGCCAGGAGCCAGATGATGCCGATGACCACCTTGGTGGCGGTGGCCGAGAGTCGGGGTTGCAGTGGGTGGATGATGGCCATGTACCTGCAAGGTGGGGGAAAAAGAGAAATCAAGGCTGGGAAGCCCCGATATTGCAGCTTTTGGGGCTGGTTTAGGTCTCCCTTGCATGGGGGTCCTGCTTTTGACACCCCTTCCTCTGCACAAGGCAAACAGCATCAAATAATCCCTTTATTGAGGGGTCCCTGGCCAACGCTGTGATTCTTCTGCAGCATCTTACCCACAAGCTGAAAAAGAGTTTCCCTAAGGCAACCAGCAACTGGTCTTATTTAAGCTGCATTTTTTTACCTTAAAGGGCTGGACTAGATGATCCCTGAGGTCCTTTCCAACGTGGAGTTCTTGATTCTGTGATTCTATGAACTGGCTGCTCCTACAAAGACCAATTTGTCAGCGGTGAACTGTGCTGCCGCCGTCTGCTTTGTCGGCGCCCACTAGTTTTGCACCCGCACAAAATCGTATCTTTTGTGGCAGATATTGCGGCGTCGAGTGCTCCAGGAGAACCAAAAATCAGAGTGTGCTTGGGCTGGCGTGGGATGGGTGATCTGAGGTGCCACCTGTACCCGCCTGGCTCACGGGCTCTTTCCTTCCCCTCTACGTCCGTCATTATACGCGAGGAAAGCCCCAGCAGCCGCAAGGCGGATTGAATTTATCCCTCTGCAAATCTAGTTTTGCAAATCTGGCAGCACCGCTGGAAGGATTAAATCAGAACGTAGCAATTTTTTTTTATTTTATTTCGCCACCGCTCCACGTCGAGCTTCAGAAGGGGAAGAAGCATTGCATCGCTCTGCGTGTGTTACCACCCAAGGCACTTGCAGCCTCCTCTGTTTCTCCCTTCATCCCTTCTCCTTTCAGCAAATGAATAGATTTTCCTTTTAATTTTCTTTCTAGATGGAAAATACTCCCCATATTGTATTTTCAGGCAGCTATGTGCAGGAGCAAAGGGTTACGGGAAGTTCTGCCTTCAGCTTTTCCTCTGCCCCAGGGTACCAAACCTTATCAGCTTCGTGCAGCTGAAAATCCACCTAATCCCCCTGAAAATTATCCCTTGCAAATCTCCTCTGGCTGCTTGGTACCTGAAATCGAAGCTGGTCACAAAGGGCCAAGGTGACGGGTGCGTGCAACGCTCTGGCACAGCAGCTGGTGATGCAACGAGGTCTCCTGGTTTCTGCATCTACATTTTTCATTTTCCCCTAGTTGGACAATGGTAACATTGCTGGGAGGACTTGTCTCCTTCCTCTTCCTCATCCTTCAAATGCCTGGTGTTGGCTGAACCCCTCGTTAGCGGGTTTCCCCTCTGGATGAGGTTTGGGTGACTTTTATTGTGGAGCTCAGAGCAGGGTACCCTGGGTTTGCACTCTCAAGCAGCGAGAAGTCAACGTGCCCGAGGCTGCTGCTGGTGCTTGACTGGAGAGTTCAAGCTTGAAGGTGAAAATGATGGAAAACGAGGCGTTTCCACAACAGTTGGGTGGTTTCTGTTGAAATAACTGGCCTGGAGAAACCTCTGAGGCTGAGATCTCTGGAAAGCAGAGCCAGCGCTTGATTACAACCGTGGCTGCCTGAGCTCAGATGGCAGCCACCGTCTTGCTTGTGTTGGGGTGGGAAAGCATCAGTAAAGGGAGCAAAGCACCTTCTTTTGCCTTCCTGGGTCTGTCGTGCTCAAATAACTTTGATTTCCCTGCAGGCTGGTCAGGCTTTCCCTGTCTCTCTACCCACAAGGTTTGCGCCTATTCCTGTCTTTGCGTTTCTGTGGGGGTTTTTTGGCCACCACTGGATTATTTTTGCCTCTGAAACACAGCTCCCCAAAAGCCACGTTGCTTTCCTGCAATTCCGTTCGGTTTTGAGCCGAAGCTGCCCCTCGGTGTGTTTCTACGGCGGGGTTTTGGGTAACCTGACATAAAAACCTTCCCTCCGAGCGAGCGAATGCAAAGCAGAAAAGCAACCCGGTGCTGCGGGGCCGTTCCGCGGGTACCTCCAGCTCCCTGGCGAGGCTGCGGTAGGTGCTGCAGCCAAACCTCCATCAATCACTTCTTAGCAGAGAAAAAATCCAAAACAAGATTTTGCCTTTCAGGAAAAGAAAAACAAAAGCTTGCAGATCTTTTTTTTTATTTTTTAAATGAATATCAGTGAGTTTGCTTTCAAACGGGCACAGCATTCGGCTGCGATGCGCCGGGGTGTCTGCGAGGTGCTGGCGGGCGTTTGGCCTCGTTTAGGTGGCTTTGTGGCTCTGGGAACAAAAGGCATCGATCGGAGCTTAAGTGCTGGCAAGCTGCTGCCCTCCTCGGCTTGGCAAGCCGGGTCTCGGGCGGCCCGGGGCACACGCCGGCGAGAAGCGGGTTCTCGAAAGCGAGGCTAATGAGTTTATTAGCTCGTATTTCTCGTCGCAAAGTGCCTCTGTGGCCCCATGCTGCCCATCTCCCTACGATGCTGTATCCTGTTATAGATCTATATATTTTTTTAATTTTTTTTTTTTTCCTCTGGGCAGATTTTCCAGCCATTAAAAAACCCCCGGGGGTGTTGTGGTTTGCTGGGGACGGTCATTCGCGGGAGGTGAGGAAGAGGAGCCTGTTCCCATATGAGAGCGTCCTCCCTGAATTGGTGACAAACCACCACGGGGGCTTCCCTCTGATTTTTCACAGGGAGTTGGCTCTCGGTTGAGGATTTAAGCGTGCGTTTCCCAGGGTTTTGTTCCCGGGAATGAGGTTGGCGAGACGTTGGGTTGACAAGACCTAATGATCCCCGTTCCTCCGAATAACCTCGGCTGCTGTTGCTCCCCTTTTGGATGGTGGCACCGTGTGCAAATTTAATCCATCATCAAGCTCGGGGTTACCCAGCTCCTCGCACGACAGACCCAGCTGCATTTTCCTTGCACCTTCCCCACCATGTTTAACGTTTTAAATCCGCCGTGCTTAACGGCCTTGGCACCAAAGGACCCAACTTTACGCCAGACGCTCTTTGGTGACGTCGGTCACGCCGTTTTGCTGGAGTTTAAATCTTTTATTGTGTTTTGAGCGGGGGGTGTTACCATGACGATGCAACAGCATTGAGGACAACGTCGTACCAGGGTAGCTCCGAGCGTATCGGTTATTAAATAGATATTGCGTTTGAGGCAGTGTAGCCATCTATTAATTGCATCTGGAGATCTGGAGTCAGCCTGGATAACTACCATTACACAATTGTTTCCACCCTCACGGAGATGAGATTAATACAATAGCAAAAATTTATGGAGCGTCTTTCATCTCAGAGTTTTCTTATCTGCTTCATTAAGTAATAAGGATACGACAGATAAGAGATGACGAAGCAAGAGGACGCGGAGTTTGTGCAGCGGGTTTGGTTGCACAATGATTTTTCCATCCTGAGCGAAGAGGGGGTTAGCGGGGAGTCGGTCTCGAGCAAGTTTGCAACTAGATGCTCCTGACTGAGGTTGGCCAAATACCTCCGGCACGACTCTGGGTCGTCTCTGGCCGGAGAAGGAAAAAAAATCCCATGAAATGCAGGGCTGGGTGTGCTCAGTGCACGGGGGCTTTCCGCTGGTTGAAGAATGAATGAAGGAAGCCATCATAAAATTCAAATATCTCACTAGAGACCCTCAGACTCCTGCAGTGGCTTTTCCAGTGCCCAGCACTGGGATCACCCCAAAAGCTTATCTAAAAACTCACTCTCCTTGCTCTCTCAGCCACCAAACTGTTGTTAATTCAACTTAATCCTGTATTTATTGCCACAGGTATTTCAACCCCCCTCTTCTTTCTGAAGGAGAGGTTGGGGGGAAAGACGTAATGTATTTTCAACAGGCTGACCTCACATCTAGTGGGTATTGAGGGGGATTAATTCCACTTAACACGCATCAGATCAGAGACTACTGCTGGGAGCAGGGGTATAAACCAGCCTCGCCAAGTGGCCCCTCGTCCATCCCATCCCCCTCCTCTCCAGCCCGAGCTGGGAAATCAATATTTCCAGCCAGCTCCGTGCTGGAGATCCAGCAGCTTTGTCAGGTTTTTTGCTGTGTTCAGTGACGCTCGATTTTTTTTATTTTTACTTTTTTGGGAAAGCAAAAAAGCCGCTTCGGCTTGCGCTAGCTGGCACATAGGCGATGCCGCCGGGCAACCGGCATGGGGGGCTGCTGGCCCTAAACCCCGGCGCTCTTTTTGCTTCCACCTTTCTCTTCCATTTTCCAAATTACATCCCGGCAGAGTAAGATTACGCAGCGCCAGGCACAGATCAAAGTCCTGCTCTGCAAACCCCAGAAATCCATTAAGTTAAGATTAAAAAAAAAACAAAACCCAACCCAAAACCACACACCAAAACCAACTAGTGCTATATTAGGGTGTAAATGACTAATTAATCTGTCTGCGCGCCGATGTAATTTGTCCTCTCCGGAGGGTTTCTTTCTGTACTAATCACCTCTCGGGGAAGGCACGGGGTCGCTGAGCTGGCAAATCTGTTCCTGATAATTCAGCTGGTTCGGCCAACCTGGGAGTTCAAGCTCGCAAGCAGTAAATAATTTTCCGAGCCAGTTTTTCCGCTGCAAATAATATGAGGTTGGGGAGACGTTAACAGGGCTTGGCTGCCGACTGGCAATTTGAGGAGCTGCGGTGATGAACGAAGCCTCGCTGATTTTGATGTTTCTTCTGCAGCCTCTGCTCGCAAACAGATCTTAAGACACCTCATATAATTCGATAACCCCTTCGGAAATGAAAAAGGGAACACAAAGGAGAGCCCGGTCGGGTGGCTCAGCTCGGCTTGCTGCTCCGGCAGCGCTGGGGGCCGTTGGAGGTTGGAGAGGGAGCTCTTTTAGTGATCAAAAAGGAGCAAGTTGGTCCAGGAATGCAGGAGGTTAGTCCCACCATACGTCATTTTTATAGCGGCTTCAGGGCGGAAGGCGCTTCGCAGAAAAAAGGGAAATTACTAAATACCCCGAGCACTGCGCGGTTTGTCTTCACCCTGAGCTCGCAGCAGGGCTATCGATTCTTGTTGGGATTCGTTTCAGTGCTTTTGGTTGAGCTCGTTTCGAGATGGGAGATGATATTTTTCTTTTTTTCGCTTTCTCGGATTCTGCAAGTAATCTGGGATCTCCACCTGCGGCTGCGTCGCCCCAGAAACTCGTTCCTCCACGGGAAGTTTCCTAACGGGGCAGGTGAGCGGCGGTGCTCAGAAACGAATCCAGCTCCCAAGGAGAAAGAAAATATCAGCATTTCAGAGAAAATATCAGGAGAGGCAGCTTATCTAATGATGCTCCATCCCATCCACCATGGTTATCACGAATTAGAGACATCCCGAGGTTTATGGGGATTTTTTTTCATCTAACTGGCTGCAAATTAACTTGGACTCACCATGGGCCCTCACGTTTTTTGCAAAGACTGGGAAAAAAGTGGGATTCTCAATCTATTTCAATTGAATTAATTCAAAGGGAGATTTGGAAGCAGGAAAGGGATACGTGATGTACTCTGGCCCTGATACACCCGAAAACGAAGGACGTGGCAAATTTGTTAGTGCCGAAGCGAGCTGTTTGGCCTCTGCTTTTGCAGGATGCTGAGAAGCAGCATCATGGCTTTTCCTGAGCAGCCTTTACCAGCTGCCAGCCTTGACTCCTGAATTTCCTGCCATTGTTGCGGGGTTTAGAATAATGCTCGCTATAGGCTTCCCTTCTTTCTTTTTTTTTTTTTTTTTTAATTATTTCAGAGCGATCGTGCCCAGGCTGAAATAGGTCCTGGTGAAAGAACGGATGGTCTAGCTTCAAGCAAAAACTTTCCTTTTTGTTTCTTGCACAAACTCGTGGCAGGTCCTGCAAGAAAAAAAAGATAAAAAGGAAAAAAAAAAAAAGCAACACTGGGAGACTCAAACCCACTTCCTTATTTGTTCTCTCAATGACTCTATTAGGGCTATGTCGAGTCTCTCCAAAGGCGATTTTGTACCCTCTGGCGAAGACGTTCTGGAAATTGCTTGCAGAAAGCGCAAACGGAGATGATTTAGGGGAGCAATCTGCAGCCTGACGCTCCTCCGAGCCTTCAGCCTCCGTATCCAACCGCTCTGCTCGAGGCCTTCATCGACTCTGACGACGCAAGGCACGTTCAATTCTGCTTTCCCAGCTCTTGCTGAAAACCAGACCTGCGGTCACGTTTGCTTTCAGATCCATCCTGGCTGTGAATATAACCCGGTTTGCTGAGCCCACCTGGCTCTGCTGCTCTGAATTCAGGTACTTGCTTTGTTTGTTCCCACCCAGCTTTTTGCTGCTTGCCAGGACAAATTCTTCCTTTTTAGGTTCCTGGAACAAGTTCCTGCATTTCATACATTTAAGTTACTATTGTCAGACACAGACAGGAAAACGAGCAATTTTCCAGCACTTGGAGATATCATTGCACGCTGCTTGCCTGGAGGGGGAGAGGCTTTTGCTGCCTTCATACTATTGTCAGACACAGACAGGAAAACGAGCAGTTTTCCAGCACTTGGAGATATCGTTGCACGCTGCTTGCCTGGAGGGGCAGAGGCTTTTGCTGCCTTCACCCTCCCAGTTTCTCACCTCACCGGGAATTTGGGGCGAAGAAATGCAGCAGGTAGCTCTGACGCTTCAGTTTCTTTTGGGTCTTTCCTGGTGAAGAGTGAGCCAAGCCTGCACACACGGGTTTTTGCAGCCCAGCCAAGGGAAAACCAAGCCTCTGTTTTTAGGGTTTGCAGATGCAAGAAGCGAGCTGGAAATGCCAATCTCCCTCCCCCCCAAAAAAAATAAAATTCAGCCCCAGGCTCCCAGACCTGCCTTTCCTCTTCATTTTACACATGTTCCTCCAGTTTCCCCTGACAGATTTGCTCTTCTGGTTATTTCAGGGTGTGGAGCAAAGGGTAAAAACCAAAGTATTAAGTAATAAAATAAAATCATCTCTCTACTCCATCCTACCCTGAAAGGGGCTTTTCTGGCTCATCCCCCACATCCTCGAAACGCAGATGCTCCTGCAACAGAGCCAGCCACACCATCGGGTGCTAACAGAGCCAGGCCGATAGTATTCCTCTTTTTATTTATTATTGCCTTAATTCTCCAGCACAAGAGCTTGCCTATGTCCAATTGATTCTGGGGAGAGGGGTCTTGTAACCCCTTCAGGGCAAAACAAAACCTGAGGCTGTTTTTAATGACGAGAAAGCATCGTTTATCTCGAGCTCTGCTTTCCCAAGCTGTCAGTGCATGAGTTGTGGCAGCACTGTCATTTCTCGTAGGGAAATATCCGTGCCAGCGCTTCGACACCGGCTCAAAATGTGCTGGCATACGGCGGTACAAATATCCTCCCCCCCACACCTCCTCTTTTCACGTATATCCCCAGCCAAAATGTCTTTTACTCCCTGGGAAGAAGGACCGAAAAGAGGCGTCGCAGAGCCGAGCTGTCTTTGGGAAATATGTAGCACTGGAAAAATCTGTTGCGCTCGAAACGCCCGTACTCGAGAGGGAATTGTAAAGCCGTCGGGGAGTCTCGATTTATCTCTAGCACTGGTGTGAAAATGCCATGGAATAAAAGATTTCCTGGAGGGGGAGAGGAGAGAGGGGAGCTGTGCGCTGGAGGTGCTTGGTGTGGGGCTATTTTGCATCCCTTGACCCCGGCGTGTCTCTCTGTGGTCGAAGAGGCAGCATCCCCTGTGCCGTTGCTCTCCACCGAGCGCCGGCTGAACTTTGGATCGTGGCGTAACGCGAGCGGGATCTCGCCGTGTCGGGCAGCATCAGCAGAAATCAGGCAATGGGGAAAAAAGAAAACCCAACCAAGCTGCGCTGGCTGCAGCTGAACGAAAGAAATCCCTACCTCTCCCCCTTGCCCCCTGCTAATAAAACCGAGGTGAGTTTGCCTTGAGGGGACGTGCCAGCATGAGAGGGGACACCTTGCTGCCAAGTCAAGATGCCTCTCCCGAGCCCGAGGTTCTCTCTGAGGCTCCTTAGATGGGTCCCGACGCAGACCAAGAGACACAACACACCTCCTGCACCGCAACGGAGGCACGTCCGACGCAGGCGTGTGTTTTATGTCTTGAGGTGACGCCGTTTTGTGCTAAATACTGAGTTTGGTTTTAAATGAGGAGGTGGGGAAAGGAACGGCCAGGCTCTGCGGAGGAGCTGGGAAGGGAGAGGGCAGCGACGCTACAAACGCTACAGATATGCACGGGGGTCACAAAGCCTTCTCTCGAGCTCCTTTCACAGAGCTGGCAAGGGATTCCCAAAGCCACCCCCAACCAGTGCAGGAAGATGGATGATTTCCAGCGCTCTTTTACCAAAACGAGCTTTATTTTAATTGCAACGTTTTGCCACGACTGGAGATCAGAGGGAGCCGAGCACATCGCCCAAGTAGAGGCAGACCTGGGTGCTGGCGAGGGTTTGGGATTCAACGCTCGGGACTCACCTGTCCAGGGCAATGGCCGTCATGGAGTAGATGCTGGCGAAGACGGCGGCGATAGGGAAGAAGTTGTGAAACTTGCAGTAGAGCAGCCCGTAGTACCACTCGTTGTGGATGGCGTAGGTGAAGTTCACCACCGTGTTGAAGGCAGACATGGAGGCTTCGGCGAAAGCCAGGTTCACCAAGAAGTAGTTGGTGACGGTGCGCATCCGCTTGTGAGCCAGGATGATCCACATCACCACCACGTTCCCCACCACCGACACCACCACGATGAGGGCGTAGGCGACGGCCCACAGGGCCACCTGCCACGGGGGC
>NW_009700781.1:0-203 GCF_000703405.1 Apaloderma vittatum | reverse complement strand
AGAGTGGCTGTTTTGAGGTGCGCGGCTGGTTCAGGGTGCAGGTGCCTCCCAGTTCAGGGGATGGCTAGTTCGGGGTGCCCAACTGGTTTAGGGTGGAGGTCTGTCCTGCTTCAGGATGAAGCCGGTTTAGGGTACCCGGCTGGTTCAGGGTGCAGGTCCCTCCTGTCTCTGGGTGCAGCTGGAGCAGGGTGCTCAGCCATGTC
>NW_009700780.1:12734-26237 GCF_000703405.1 Apaloderma vittatum | reverse complement strand
AAATATTGAGATTTAAGGGAAAAAAATAATCATGGGTTTATGTTCACAGACTCCTGTGAATATTTTCAGCATATTTCACCATATGATTGCACGGTGGGCTCTGTTCACGCTGCCAGAGTGGATGTTCCATCATTTCTATAGTGGGCCTGTGTGACATTCATTAAGTGCAGCTACAAAGGGAGAGGGTTAAACAGCGCGGCCTCTTTTCTCTGATTTGGTCATACATCAGCAAGCGCTCCAGGTTAAATGCCCAGAATACCGCAGCAGATGGATAGGGAGAAGGAGAGCGGCAGATACTTCACCCCACACTACTTAACCCAGGGAAATGAGTCTCGGAGTCGGTGTCATGGTAAAATATGGAAGCTCACTCAGATAATGTGCAGCTGAAAATTTTTTTCCCGAGCCTTTACAACTGACTGCACGTTACGATACCACATACCCCTCTCTGCAAACTGCCGGCTCACTCCTGCAAGAGTAGCTATTTTTGTGTGTAATTTATCTTTATTGACTATCAACTAAGAATTTTAACCCATAGTGCAATCAGTGATACAAGCCCCAAAACATTTCTTCTTCGCCTCTAATTTCACCCCAAGAGAAACCACACACTGGGAATTTTATTCTTCCTTACCCACAAGCCCTTATGAAAGAGTTACAGTGGACATTTATCACTTTACAGCTACCACCCCGACATGCTGTATCTGTGTCTGGAAGAATGGGTCACACGCTCGTCTCCATTTTGGGAGCGATCCAGGGCCTCCAGGCTCCCCAGTGCTGCCCTGGCGCCTCAGAAGCTCCACACTCCATCTGAGATTCCTCTGCACTGCCTCATATTTCCAACTGCTGTACTTTCAGGTGTTGATTTTTATTTCAAAGGCTGTTTTTAATTCTCAGACATTTGACAGTTAACACACATTTTTGATTGCACAGTGTTAATCAATGTCCAGGTTAGCCCAGCTCCACAACCACATTTCTAAGTTGTTCCACCAGAATCCAATGCCAGCATCCTCTGGAAAAGGCACTATTTATAGTCCTATCACCAGAATGCTACCATCGTGGCTTTTTTGCAATGCATTTGCAAGGCAGGCAGCCAGAGAGATGATAGTCGTACCGTTCAGGGCGCCAAAGAAACAAATAAGCTGCTTGCAAGACGATCACCAAGTAAGTGAGCACACGCTTACTGAGGAGAGCCTTACTTCAGAGATGAGACCAACAAACAGAGATCCGAGCTGTGTCCTCATGCAGCTTCGTGACAGCTGACGAACTGATACACCGTGTTGGACCAGATGACCTTTAAAGGTCATTTTCATCCCCAAACATTCCATGATTCTACACACTACAGAGTCAGCCCCTGCACACAGAGGTCTCTTCTGTGTTTTATTCAGTAACTGCTGAAGGGATTTCATTGTGCCATGAAGCTCAGTCTAAAGTTTTACTACACTAGTTTGCATATAGAAAGGTGGAGGAAGGTAACGGTGGAGAAACATTGGTAGGACAGCAAGAACAAAGCACCTGGTACTGTCTGCTTCAGGATATTCTATCTCCCACAAGAGAATTAAAAAAAAAAAAAAGGAATAAAATAACAGGATACAACTAATTAACAACACAGTTAACATATAAATATTGGGTACATGAGCATACATGCACATATGATAAGGCTATGCCAACAGCTTACATTCTGACATGGAGAAATAACTATCGAGTTGTAACTGTAGCCTTTCTTTTCTCTTAATAATCATAATGGAAAATCCAGAGCCCTGCAACATCTATTGCGGTTTTTTAATATCTCAGAAATAATTGCTAATCAAAGCTTCACGCCGTGGGGCCAGTAGGAAGTGGATGCATGTCCTCAACACAAAATTTTCATGTGAGCTGAAGGAGTGGGAAGATGCAGGGACACCTAATTTCCACCTTGCGATCCAACTCCATCTGATGAAAAAGATTGCCCAGCAGTCAAAAATCAAAGTCACGCTGTCCTGGTGGGAGCCGGAACGGTGACAGGTCCTAGCATGCCGGGAGAGCAGGCATGCAAGCAAGTGAAAATTTGGTCTCCACTAGGTGTGGAAAGTCAATGTTATTTGTTTTTAAAGTTATTTTAGCAAACACATAGTTTTTGTTCTCTTATCAAGACTGATTCAATACACAGGGTTTCTACTATCGTATTAACCTTACCAAGTCTTTTCCTTTGTTTTGTTTTTTTTTAAAAAAAATTATTACTGTTCATTAGTGCCAACTCCACTCAGTCGGTTTTCCTGAATCTGTGGTGGTTACAGCAGTTCATGATTTGTTCCCTTCCTGCAGATGAAAGAGAAATTTACACAGAAATAAAAGAGTTTAGCGGCAACTCTTCATCACTAAAGTACTTAACATCTAAAAGAATTTTTTTAAGCAAGTAATGCAATACACACACGATTAACAGCTTGCCTTGCTAATTAGGTAACTCCTTGCTAATGAGGTAGCAATAAGCTGAGCAGCAGTCACAGAATGCAAAGGCGAGGTTTTCCCAGACAGTTTGCTACTTCTGTCACAACAACTAGTAACACTTCTCCTTCCCACCAGCTTTCCCCCCCGCCGAAAAGAGGAGACATCCCGGCAAGTGCTGAACATGACGTTAACAGCAAAAGGTTGTTGGTGTTCCCTGCCCTGCATCTTGCTCAGTGGCATCCCAGGACTTCTCAGCCCCAGGGTAGCTCCCAACTCCAAATAAGCCTCGTACACCAGCACAGAGCCCAGCCTCACCGGCACGAGGCTGCCCATGGACACAAGGACCAGATTTACAACAACGTTCAGACGCAAGCACCTTTGTAATCCAGCCCTTTGCTCTTTCCGCAAGGGCATCTCCCAGATTTTTCTACCAAGGGGAAGATTTAAGCCGTGTGTTTGTTGTCACGCACACAACAGTCAACGCACTAAACTACCACAGGACTAGCAAACCAGTATAAAAGGAAAGGCGGCACATTTGGAGAAGAGAAAGTTCAAGCATGCACAGACCATGTCTTCTGGTCTCTCCCACACCAAGGTTTAGACTTAGAAGCTGCTTCCTTGCTCCTGATCCATCTCCCCAGCCCATGGACAGGGGCATGGGGCCTCCCCTAGGACAAGCAAGCTGCCCAGAAATCCTCTCCCACTTCATTCAGTCCTCGGTGATTGCTCCTAGTTAATTATACTACAGAAACACAGAAGCGTCAACACAAAGAGGCACTCCAGGAAAAAAAAAAAACACTAGGAAAAAAAAAAAAAAGACTAGAGAAGAAGGCTCCAAAAAATAAGCTTTTCCATGTTTTTGTTCAAGTGTCTCTTTACCTTCCAGAAAGGTTTCTTGGCTTCTCAGTTGTGATAAGGTCTCCCTATCACAATTTTAACCTTCCTACTGTCCAACCCACTGTCATGTTTGAGCCAACCATTTAATATACTGAGCATGAACTACAGCTCCTGTGCTTAGAGGAGCAGTTTCAGACAAGAGGAACAATTCTCATCAGGGCATAAAAGCATCTTAACACTCAGAAGAGCTGATTTCAAGTCAATATTCAGTCTCCCGGAAATAATTGTGTTGAATAAAGAGACATTTGATTTTTCATTTCTTAATGAAAGATTTGGAAATTCAGATAAACTTCACTTAAGACTGCTCTTTAAAATAAAGGAATAAAATAGCTATGTGCAAGCCTGAAGAGCAAAGGTGCAAGGGAAAAACAGCCAAAGACAACCACTTAAACTATAAGAACGCAAAAGGCTGCTTGCTGCCACTGACAGCTGCGATTTTAACAAGCTTCATAGCATTTAACTCTCATACATTTTTTTTTTTTCTTCCAAGGCTGTAAATCTTATATTGCTATTTAAGCTGCAGATAATTCCAGGGCTGAAGTGATCTTGGAAAGAAAATAAATAAATACTTTGAGATAAGACTGCTGGCACAACTTTTCCTTGTGAAACGTGCTACTAGCAATAAAGTGGAAGCGAGCAAGGCCTAAAACTGGACCATTTGTGTCTTCTCCTGCCAATACCACGTTTGTGTCAAGTTAACTTATTTCCACGGAGTCCCCAATACAGAATCAATAAAATCAACCTTCAGCAGCGCTGAACTTTGCATTGTGTAACGACAATAGCTCAAATTGAATTTTAATTCTTTTAATTATAACGGCACTCAGAGGCCACATCACAAGAGGATTTTGTACATATCAAGGAAAAGGAAGTCACAACAGCAGCTGGCAAAAGATGTCAACATGAGATATTTGCACAAGTGTATAAAGGTATTCCGAGGTTTATTCTTGACGGAGCAGCCATAAACCCAACCGTCTCTCAGATAAAGGCAAGGCTGTATTTTCTTTGCCAGCAGTTCTTTACAAGTAATAGCTGCTTTCGATAAAGAAAAAAAAATATAAACCTCTAAACTCCATTTATACCATCCTTAAAGAAAAAATAAAAAGGAGGGAAGGGAAGGAAGGGTTAGGGGATTAAACTTTGCAGATGCTTTGCACAGCCTGGCTAAAGCTCTGGAAAGATCATCTCAACCTTTGATCCCTTTGGGGAAAGGAGCAGTTATTTGAGCGTGCTTTTTTGGAACACATGCTGGGGACATCTGTGTCAGCAGACCCTAATCAAGGCAGACCCATAGCGCTGGACCAATTTGTGTTCCAGGATTCAGACAAGAATATGAAATTCCTGATGGGATAACTAGCTACCTGTAGGGGCATGGATGAGTTTCCTGGATAGATTGTGAATGAGTGACAGTTTAATCCAGGTTCTTTTTTTCCATGTCTGTTTTTTAGAGTTTTCTTCTTTACATCTAGGAGTCTTTTAAAGATACAAATGTTCAGAGCATTGCCCAGAAGTTTGCTAGCTTCAGGAGGAAAATGACTATTCTGCTCTCTGTTGTTTCACCTTCATCTCCCCCCGATTTTTAGGTTGAAATAATGAAAGTCAAAAAAGAACCCCCAACAACGAAGCCCATCACTTTGAGAGTTTCACAGGATTTTGCATCCAAGGAATATTAATGCAGAGAACCCTATAATTTAGTTTGCACATAATCCAAACTAAACACTTCAAGGGAGTAAAGGTCTCCACATGCTCCTCCCCTTGTACTTCTTGAAGCCCTCAAAGCCGTGTAAAAAGCTGGAAATGAGTTTGCCATTCATAGTCTCTAGTGCCATAGACCTCTACCATGATTCCCAGTTCTCAAAATCCCAGATTACGAGCTGCAGCAAGGCTTTAGGGCCTGAGCAAGGCATTCGACCTTTTATAGTGGCACAAATTACGAGCAAAAACAGCAAAGTAAACAGGCAAAGCAAGTTATCCATACAGCAACCAGCTGGTTTTAAGCATGGCTTATCTTTACCGCAAACCATCTCACCCCAACCCAATGCTTCACCTGCCCCCAGCCCAGATTTGTTTTTATTTCAGCAGCAGGCTTTGTAGCTCATCTCAGCATTTCAGTCACAAGAACTGGAGTGGTTTTGTCCTCTTTCTTTGCCCTTTCACTCAGCAGAAGCCCCACGGACAGCCCCCTCTCAGCCTCTCACTGCAATGAGAGCTCTTCCATCAGGCCACAGAATGATTTAATAAATAATTTATCTGAAAGCAGAGCCCCATTAACAAACCACACTACACTTCTGCACTCACGAGTGGTCCAACACAAGGTCAGAAACAGGAAAGCAGAGAATGGGAAAAAAAGCACAAAACAAAAAAAAACCAGGCAAAAAAGCCCACAGGCAACCACAACACATGCTTAGTTTTCTTAGGTCTGTCTGTTATTCTAAAATAAAAAAAAAAATTAAAAAAAAAGATGGGGGAAGAGAAGCCCAGCTGTTTCAATAGCACAGACTTAACGTGGGCCTTTGGCACGAGGACAAATTTTGCCCTGAATTAACAAGAGCAATAGTAACTGGAGTCTTTGAGAGGCACTGTCAATATTTGCTCCACTTGTCATTGACAGGGAGCACAAATGCTGCAATTTCGGTGCATTTCAAACACCCTCACGGGGAAGCGCAGAAGCAGGCTCTGCTCAGGGTGCTAATGCAATTAGCACCCGCGAGAGACCTGCCCAGGCAGTAACCCTGATGGGTGGGATAAGCTGGGCCAGCAGTAGAAAAGGGGAAAAAAAGTAATAAATCCCATTGCTATCATGTAAAGTGTCATGACTAAAGTGACACCAGGTAGTAGAAGCATCTATTCTATGTTAGAAGTAAATGTGTCATAAGGACAGGTATTCTCCTGGGAGCATCTCTCCGATATGAGAAACATTTAGCATCTTGCCAGTTACAGCATTACACGAGCCTTCATAAATTAACCTAAACCCTTGTAGATTATTTTTTACTTCCCCCCAAAACATTCCTGCCCAAGACACTGGCACTGACAAGGAGTTTTCAGGATCCGGGCTTTCTAAACCAGTCTTAACATGTTAACAATATAATCTGCAAGCTACATTTATCAGAGAATGCCACCGGATTTTAAAGTCTTTTCCCAGTTACTTTCTTGCCTAGTTTTCTGGGCACAGACAGCACTATTTCCTCAGCATGCTATTGAATTTCTCCGCTAATCCCCCTTCAGCAAACTCTTCTAGCAGGATATAATGCTAGAGGTGTGACTTAAGGTTGCCAAGTTCACGAACAGGTGGCAGCCTACCTCTCTTCCAGGGAAATTACTTCTCTGATTTACTAAATTCACACAGCAAATTGAACGATGTCCATGTTAGAAGCCCGCTACGGGTCACCATTTCAATTGCTCTCCTCAGACACTGAGCCACACACGTATCTTTGGTTTAGGGTGGGGAGAAAAGAACCAGGCAACTCACCACCCAGCCACCACGATGACAGTTTAAGCAGAAGACTAAACAAGAGGCAGCTGACACCTCTGTAATTCTCCAGCCTGGTGGTGGTGGCCCTTCTGTGCACGTTAGGGAGGTACCACGAAAGGAGGGAGTATGCAGCACGAGGTGTCTGCATCTTCACGTACATACTTTCTGGCTGCTGTCACTTGGTTTCTCTCCCACCTACAAACTCACATCTGTGTAATTTCATTACTTTCAAGGCAACCTGCCTGGTTCCAGAGACATCACGTTCCTTTGGTTCCTAAAGCCAGTGTATAATACAGCCTGAAGCCGTTCAGGAAAACACACACAGCCTCAGGACAGTGGTGCTGGAGCTGCACTGGGGACCAGCGATGCAGCCAAATGACTGCAGCTCACACAGACCTCCCCTCCCCGAGCTGGCCCAGCTACTGGTGATGCTCAGAGGCATTTTCCAGCTGCAGGCATTTCTGTCTTCAGCAGTCCTGCTGATTTCCATCATGCACGCCCTCACACACCTAGAACAAAGCCCAAGAGCTGCATGCTCCTCTCCTATTTAACACCCTGAGCTATTGCAGGAAGCTGTCCCGGCCAGACAAGAAATTTTCAGTCCAGCGACCATTCATCCACAGGAATACCACTTGAACCCCAGATGAGAAGTTCCATTTTGTTAGAGCAATCCAGCTGCAACTAATTCAAACAGCAATGAGCTCCCTGTCTGTTTTCTTACATTACTTCTTCCTGAATCCTTCTGCTCCACTCTACATCAAGGAGAGGAAAAAAAGGGGGGAAAAAAAAAAAAAAAAAAAAAGAATTTCTTTCCTCCAGAGCTAATTCCCATACATTGCAATGAGAGAAATGCAATGTTCTGAGCAATAAAAGCTGGAAAGTGGAATTATTTTCTGCACCATTCAGATGGAAATGAAGCCTAGCCTCAATTCTGCCACCCACCTGGAGCCATGGTATGATCCTATAGATCTTTGGATCAATACCGCATCATAGCTACAAAACCAGAAGGGGAAAAAGAAGAGGCACAAAAACAAGAAGTGTAAATTTTAACTATATTAGTTCTGTAAGGGTTCCCCTCTTCACTGCCACTTTTTGGAAAAAGGTACAGCTGCCAGCTGGGAGACAGAGGAATGCAGACAGAGCACTTGGCTTCCTTTAAAGATAGCTGGTGCTTATTCTGAAGGCAATTATCCCTCACCCCAAATCATCACACAAGATAACGTTGCATATTTTCTGTTCGACTATGCACAGAGAAAACAAGAGAGAGTGATACAACCTTGTATTATTTCTTAACGATTCACTAAACTGCAGCATCTCCACGGGAGGAGTGGTTTGAACCTCCTCCCCGGTTGCCATCCACTTCGGCATTTTGTTACGCGCTACCAGATGCATTTCTGCCCACACAGGAGAGAGATGAAGAACGACAGGCTTCTGTGTTTGTGTGTCTGTAATTTAGGGCTGCCTTACATCACAGCACGCAGCTGAACACAACACCAGCAGGGAGATTGATGCTCAGGATTGTTTTCCCAACCACCTGATTCCCCGTCCCTCCAGGGACATCTCATTTGTGCCTCCGGGACAGGTATTTTATGGACTCCAGAGAAGCACCACTTTACACCCAAGAAGTTCACCTCGTTCCTCTTCTCTAGAGGCAACTCTGGCCCCTATCCTAGGGACGGCCCAGAGAGACAGAAAACACTCTGCTGCAGAGGGCTGCCAGCCCCACATCCCCCAGAAAAAGAAACAAGCCACCAGAGCCCTACAAACCTACAAGAAACAAACCTACAGAGGCCTTCAGCAGCCGCATTCTACCAAGCAAAAGTACAGCAAGCCACACAGCAAGACTGCTACACACACCAGGAACTGCTACAGCAACATACTCACCCACCACAGCCCCAGAGAAGAGAGCAGCAACACTTACCTGCACCACCAGATGAACCACACGCACAGGCCTCACCCCAGTGCCTGGAAGCAGCAGCTCTACACACGTTCTCCAACGCACACACCAGCCTGCAGCAGTCTCACCCACTCACACTCCTCCTCACTTATTTCCTCAGGGTCTTGCTAACTGCCCACAGCTGCAGGCCCCCACGATCACAAGTGCCTCCAGGTTTGCTGGGGTGAGAGCAGCCTGATTTCCTCACCTGCCCAGCACCTGCTGAGCCACTGGCCTCTCCAGGGGTTTGGGCCAATGCATCCAAGAGTAACTTGCTACTGGCCACCCAGACACTGTCTCCTAGCTCATATCTGAGACTGAGAAACTGTGCTGGTATTTATCACCTACCAAGTCATTGCTGTTCTTCTAGAGGAGTGCAATTCTTCAGGGCAGGCTTGCTTTCCTCTTATCTTTTTGTTTGTTTGTTCTGTTTTGTGTAATCAGAAATTTTACAAGATCTGATTCTCTCTTTATGTCCTCAGCTCCTGAAGTCCAGAGAATTCAGCTGCCTTCTACCTTAAAAAATAAACAGAAGTCCTTAATCCTCCTACTTGACAGAAAAAAAACCAACAAATGATGATCCCTAAGGTGCACCCCTGCAGTGCAAAAGAACCCACGAGATTTTTTTAGCTTTCAGTAGTTCCTGAGTTATTTCACGACTATTAAGGCCCACAGCTATGAACAGTGTAAAAGCCCAAGTCCATAACAACTGTACCCAGGACAGCTGCACGTTCCACCTCTGATCCGGCCTGAGCCCACAGTGAGAGCCCGGCAGGTGGCCCACTGTCTTAAATAGGGCACAGAAGTTCCTTCTCCTGGATTTCATTGCAGGTTCCTAATCAAGGGCAATATTTTTAACCCTAGGTTTATTTCTGTGGTGTCCCCAAACACTTTAGTGTTTGAACCTTCTAGTACCAGTTTATCTTTTCTCCTTTATGCCGATATTTAATGCCTTCTTTCATCCACTTCCATAATGAATCATCTGTTTTTGTACGATTAGGGTTACGAACAGCTCAGCCCTTGTACAGTGGAACATTAGGGCAGGGATATAGATGCCCATAGGACAGAGATAAGGATTCATGAAAGAAGAGACTGAGCTGATTTGTGAAAAATGCATTTAAAAATGCATTAGTGAAGAGTAACAGAATCAAAACATTTGATGAATATTTTAAGTGGCCAAATATTAAAAGTGTATGTATCTTTTTTTTCCCCACAAAATGAAAGGCACTGGTTTTAGTGTCCGACTAATCTATAATTTGCATCACTGATGGGATTTATCTGAATTTGGGGCGTGAGTCCGCAAGGTGCTTAGCCTGCTCGTGCACGTCTAGAAAAGCTTTGCAGCACTGATTTCAGAGTGGGTTTATTCCTATGAGGAAAGTACTAGATACACCGAGCTGTTTTGTGGGGACAGCCTATCTCCCAGTACTGAACACTTCAGGTGAAGACAAAGAGCATAATACTGCAGCATTTGGTGTTTTACAGGGGAAAAAATCCAGGACATCGATATTTTACCCATGGTCTCGCTGTCTGTAGATGTCAAAGTGAAAGCTAAGCTTTCAGAGACTCCTCGGAGGCTCCTCACTGCGAGGGACCAACAGCCAGAACTTTGTAGTATGCATCCGAGGTCCTCAGTGGCTCATGATTAGATAAATCCTCCTAAGTTCCCAGCTCTCTAAGATACAATATTACCTGCAAAAAAGAAAAGTTGTCTCATGAAAAACTGCACAGAAAAGCCAGAAACCAATGAAACTCCATCAAAAATACACCATGCTCACTGAAATAACCCTGAAACAATCAAATTAAGAACAAGAGGTTTTTTATACTCCTTCGCATACGCCTATACATGGAGGCGGATAAAGCTCGTTCTCGAAGATGACAAAGATTTCACAGGGAAGTTCAAAAAAATCTGTAAAGAAGTTACAACATCTCATTATATCTTGAAGCATTTTTTCATAAGAGTTTGTAAAGCCTCTGAGAGGTTTCGGTATCGCTACCTAAAGGGACAGAGTACCCTCCGCTGTTATTAAAGTGACCTCGAAGCAGGAGGAGGTTAAGTATCGCAAGGACCCAGCCCTGAGAGCACACCAGTCAAAATAAAAAAATAAGCAATTATACCTGTTTTGATTTCTGTGTCCTGAGGTCTTCACTTCTCTGCAGGACAGCATTTAGGCCCACACTAAGATCCCGTGAAGTCCTTTTTAGGGCACATAACAGCGCGATACGATAGAGCGACCACATTTCTGTACGGTCCTTTTGGATGACCAGCTTCCTGCCAGAATCACAGAATCTCTCTAGTTGGAAGAGACATTTAAGATGTGCACTTTAAAGCTGGGAAGAATTTGTAAAATTATAAAATTAACAAATGTTCTGGAGAATTTGCACTCTTGGAACTTTAAAAAAAACATCTGTAAAAACCCCATAGGTTGATTCACAGCTGTTTTATTATAGACTGCTGCATCTTCTCCCTTCTGATGGCACCAAAAGCCATACTTGTACTTCTCCCATCTCTTGGTAAATAAACCTTATTTTTCTGGCTGTAGTTCAGAACGATTTCAGAACGATGGACGCTGCACACACCCCACATGTGGCTGCACGAGCTTCAGAGCAGCCACGGGACCCCGTCTGTACCTGGTACTCATGTCACTGCCAACAGCCTGAATCAAAATCTCCGGGGGATCTCCTGCCTGAGTCACAGCCCACAGCATCACAACACCCCATCGTGTTTTCACTAAACACCCCCTCAAAGAAACTCCATCAACCTCCACCCAACAGCTCTATCGCCAACGCTTCCTCCACCTACAGCACCCTCATTACCAAAAGCATAAGGCGGCCTCCGCGGGCTCAAAACAGCTCACAAACACTTTTAATTAATTTTTTCCAGCACGCAGGAGGAGTAAACACTATTGTTGATGCTGTCAGCTGTGTGATATTACTCCCAGACCTCTTTCAGTTTCACTCAGAAATACTTTGACCTCTGTCAAAAATTCACTGACAATAAGGTCTCTCCAAGTGAATGTTTGCAGCAGCAACAAAGAAGGAGGTAATAGTATGCCTGCTCTGCATACAAGAGGCGTAATACTGGTTTAGATTTCTATGGTAATTTCTTCGGATACAGTATCAAGCCTTGGTGACTTTTTAACTGCTGAATTACTGTAATATTTCTCACACAAGATCCCGAAATCTGGGTTCCAGACGTAAAATCTCCTCAGATATATTTTGTACCCAGCGGAAAAGCTAAATCGTTATTTATTTATATGTTTACCACTCCGGCACTGGAAGGGAGGGCGGCCAGCAGTCTGTGAAATTATTGTTTGCTTCTAAATGTAGTTACCACAGCTGAGGACTTAATACTTGGCTAATGCCTGCGATCCTTATTAACATAAATATTGTAACAGTCAGGCGGGATGGAAGCCATACATGAGATAAGATCTTGTCTGTTTCTGGTGATATGATCTCAACACTAGTCAATTAAAACCGCTGGAGTATTTCGTAATCATTGTCATATCAAATTACCGCACCGATGCATACGTTAAGTGGGAAAAGTTATTACAATACCGCGTGGGGCGAAAGAAGGGCTGAAAGAATACTGCAGCGCCAGGAGTTTACGGAGACATAAAAATTACCACGGACAGCGTTATAGTTACTCCGAGGTCCACTATAATTGTATAATAATTCTGTTTACACTCGTCCATCCTATTTTTCTTATAGGAAGTTATATACGAAACGATTCTATGGGACTGGTCAAGGGACTAAGACATAAACCCTGAGAGATTGTTTTTCCTCACCCTCACCGACGGCACTTTACAACGTACTCGTCTTTGCAGAGGCTGACTTTGGGTAGTCAATATAACATATTCCTATAAGACTGTCAGTAGGATTGGTAGGGTAATTTGCGGAGGTTTTGTGGATCTGCAAATTGAGAATCAGCCCTCGGAGGATTAAGGTTTCAAATTTAATTTTACGCTAATTCTAGGCTTTTTTTTTTTGAAAAACGACAAGCTTGGCTTTACTACCTCGTATACAACATTATTTACTTCTCCTCGGGCGCTTTTTATTGTTTCGGGAGGACACCGAGCTAATGTAACGCTGCCCTAACAGCTTAGCAGCATCGAGCGGGGCCATTTGCGCGCGGCGTGCCCGACAATTAGGCGTAACGCCGCGGACGGAGTTCCTCTGCAAGTAACACAACGTTTGGTACGAAGAAGTGCCGAGGCCTAATCCCGCTCCTCTCTTGCTGGTGAACACCAGCAGCAGGTAACGGCACGCGCCGTGCAAACGGCACGAGGCTTCACAGCCAGCGATCTCCTCCAAAAGACCTGCCATTCCTGTCAACCAATTCCTTTTTTACGCCTCATGGATTGTTTTCTCATGTCACCAGTACTAATAGGTTCTATTTTTAATTGGAAATATCTCCTAGAAAACCTGACCAATGGCAGGACCTTGCTGTGAGAAACACTGAGACAACGCAAAGTTAAGAGAAAGTTTTGGCCTCCAGAATCTCCAGTTTGAAATCTCTGTTGTGTCAAGCGCCAAGACCATACACAGTACACATCATCTTATTTGCTGAAATAAATTGCAGATTGTTGGGGTTTGTTTGGGGTTTTTTTTAAGAGGAAAAAGAATAAAAAACTGGAGAGCGCTTGTAGAAATGAGTAAGGTTGCACCTAGTGATAAAGGTAGTTATGCTCCAGTAATGAGGAGAAAGGGAACTTGCTATCAAGAATTAATGAGATCACAAAGAACAGGCAGGGGAAGCGAACGTTTTTAAAATGTCCCT
>NW_009700780.1:0-12719 GCF_000703405.1 Apaloderma vittatum | reverse complement strand
GAGTGAGAAAAAATGGAGTAGATCCCTGTGGTAAAAACTATTAGAGGCGGCGAATTATAAAACTATTAACCAGAATGTAACTCCCAATTAAAAGATGATTTAACACTGGAATCTGATGGATGAATTTTGATTAAATGGAGAACTATTAGGAGCCCTGGGAAATGGACTTCTCCTGCCAGTTCTAAAAGTTAAAAGGCAGTTTGATATAAAAATTTATAAATTAAGGTTAATTACTTTAAATAACATGGCTGGAAGCAATAAAAAGAAATTTATAATATTCTCTGGAGTTTTAGGAAAATAATATAGATATCTGCACCTCTCAATGGAAAATCGAATTAGCGGCCCCAAGTACAGGTTGACAAAGACAAAGGCAAAATAAACTGCCCAACAAAGGGGCTGCGTGGGAAGCTGAACGACTCACAGCCTGCGAGCTGCCAGAAAACTCCTTGCCCGGTGCCACAGTGACTCTCTTGGCAGGGTTTTTGTGGGAAGGAGCGGCGCTTCGTCACCTCAGCCTTCAAAACCTACCATGAGCACGCTGCAAACCAGACCCTGATGCCAAGGATGTCCAGAGAGGCAGGATGATCCTCCTGCCCTTGAAGAAAGGGTTCGCTCTACAAGCAGGTAGGCAAAACAAATCTGTGACAGCGATGGGAGGGGGGACGCGACAGCCCAAAGCAGGGTCAAACTGTCCCACAGGCTCATCTTTGTTGCTAATAAACCTTTAAATACTCTAAGAAAAGATTCAGCCCAGGAAACGAACAGGTTTGTCCAATGAGGTTTTTGTGGGTTGTGCAGCAATGTGGAGTGGGAGAGCGAGCACTGCCCAGCTCCCCGAGCCCACGGGCGCCCGCGCCTGCCAGGGGCTCTCAAATGCACGACAGGGAAGCTCAGCTGCAGGTGGGTTACATTACCTGACACCAGCTCTTGTGGAATACACTTTAATACAGAGAAAGAAGAGTGTTTGGGGGGTGAGGCACTTAATTCAGACTGAATCTCCTTTATCCTTTCAAGCGGATCCTCTGGAGGAGTTGGGGATTGGAGAAGAAAACCACGTGCCTGTGCCACTGCCCATTAACTGCCCAGACTGGATCGTTCCCCGAGGAAATACAGAGGGCAGCGGAACAGGAGAAGGCTTCTCCTGCAATAGCCTCCTGGGGCTTTTAGACAACCATCGTTGAAGAGGGTCACAGAGGAGGCAGCCTGGAAGGTTTCCACAGATCCCAAAGGATTCCCAGGAAGCTGGAATCATTACACGGAGACACTCTCCGCTAAAAGAAGTGTCCCCTGCTCCACTCTGACCTTACTGGCAAGGGATTTTCCTCTGAGTGTTGCAGGCAGGAAAAGAGAACGTTCACCAAACTGCCACAGGTCAGGTCGCACCAGCTTCTCCACGTCCACAGTGCCGGGATGCTGAGGAAGGCTCCCCACTCTTCCCTGTGTATGCACCCTGGGTCCACGGGAAGCGTGGAGAGTGCTGCGCGCTGCCTCCAGCTCCTGTTTTACTGCTTACCAAACTCAAACAAAGGGCCAGATCTCTGCAGGCTGACCTGGAGATTCTGAACCAGATCCCAGGTGTTTTCTCTCCCTCCTCTCCATGAACGTCTCGCTCTGGAGGAAGGCTGAGGCGAAGGAAGCAAACACGTAAATCTGCTGCTCATCCAACTGGATGTGTGCCCTCCTGATCGACTGCAGCTGGGAGTTTGAGTTCTCACTGTGCCATCCCAATGACTGCCTGGCTGCGTACCCACCAAATTCTCCATCCCCCGGGTTCTGTCCTCCTGCTGCCCAGTGTGCCTGTGCATGCCCAGGTCTGCTCATTTATGTACGTGTTTCAGACTCCTCCAGTCACCTTCCTCCCTCGCTGTTCCCCAAGGGGTGATTCCGTGCCCATTCACTCCGATCTAAACCCTGGATATCCCCACCAACACACAGCATAACCCATCCTGCTCTCCAAGTTACCAGCCCTGTTCCACACCGTGATCAGAAAACCTCTCTGCCGAGTGAGCAATTTTCTTCTAGTTTTCGGTCCCTTTGAGTGTTGACCCTTGAAATTCCCAGCTCCTCCCTACCCCCTTCCCCACACCCACCGCTCCAGAGTCACCCCGTGCCCCCTGTTCTTTGTCTCACAGGCTTGCCCAGCCAGAGTGAGCACAGTGCTGCTCCTTTAAGGCTCGGTGCCTGTAAGTGATTACTCTTGGCTATCACTTTTTCTATATCAGACGTGTCATGGTGAAGAATCTTCAACCTTGACTCTTACAGCTGCCCTAATTATAGGACATATTTTTGGTGCTGTGTCTTTATTCCTTTCCGTGCTGGCACTCTGACCCCGGTGCTTCCTCCGTTGCGCTTGTGTTAACAAGGTTGTCCATTCTACAGTTTCCTCACTCTGATTTGTAACTCGAAATTACCATATCTGGCTTTCACTCACTGACAACCGTCACTTTAAATAGGCCTTTTAAAGTTAATATGATGTCCATTCTAAAGTGGAGTATTACTTTTCAGTGATGTTAAATGAGCAATTTAAGGAGCTATAGGCTTTTCTTATAAGAAAAATTAAATTTTATCTGCCACTTAATTTATGAATAGGGCTAACCCTAAACAAATCTGTCATAAGCTGCTGCCATCCCTAAAAAAAATAATAATACAAGAATAACTCTCATTAATGGTGGTGAAATACAGAAGAAATATAGGAATGATTCATAAAAACATGTCTAGCCCACATTTTTTAGAGTCTCAGGTACATGCTGTGGCAGGAATATACTCCCTTTTAGGTCTCATCCAGTGAACCCAGTGGACCTGTGGCCAAGAGGGACAATATCACCGACTGGGAAATATTCAGTCAGTGATGTCATGCTACCAGTGGTGCATAAGTAAGTAAAACAATTTTTTACTTGCTAGTGATTCTGTGCTATTTTTACTGAGATGGATGGAATTCAGTTACTGCCGGAAAGAACTTTATCCCATTCCTTCAACTCCACAGATGACCTGTGAGGAGCCTTCCCAGCTTTCCTCCAAAAAAACCAAGGCTCCACAGCCTGATGAAGAGGAAGGGGGTAATGATCCTCTGATGAAATCAGGGGAGCAGAAGCCGACAGATCTGGCCTGTGTCCATGGTTTATCACTCCCGCCCTGCTTCGCCACGCTCTCTGACCGGGGTTTTCAGAGCAACGCGCGGGTGCCTGATCTCTTCTGAAAGCCTCCGTTTCCATCCCTCTGCCTTCCACCGTTGCCTAAGCAAGGCCATAAATTTCCCCGCTGCTCGCTGGGCTGCGAGACGGAGTCTCCTCCTGTTTGGCAAATCATTTGAGAACAACCCTCCCTTCTTGCAGAAATTCCCTATCTCCAGGCAGCTCAAGCAGCTCCAACCTGCCTGAGATTTCAGCGTTCATGTGAGATCAACATGCTGGGCCTAATGTTTTTCCCCTGGCTTCTGAAAGGTCAGAACGGCAGTATATTGAATCTCTAAACATACTGATCACACAGCTCCGCTAGCTCACTAGAATCCATTAATATCCAAGATACTGGAAGGGAAAAAAAAAACCCCTTCCTCCATGAACTTAAATCAATTAGCTGGGACTGAAAAATGCAGATTCTTGTGGAAGAATAAAAAATGGAAAACACTAGGCCTCATTATCTTGTCCCTGAAGTGCCAGAGGGTAAAATTATCTTTCATGATGATGTTCTGCATTGATTAGTCAAACATGTAGGAAATCATATTAAAGATTTGACACCTGACGTGGGATCAGAAGAGCCGTGTGCTACGCTGGCACATGCAAACGTTGTGGCGAAGTGGTATGTGCTTTGGCCAAAGGAAAAGAAGACAAGAGAGTGTGAAAATATGATGGGAAAAGGAAAGCTTGGAAACTCCCCATGGAGGAATCTTGTAGGGTTTAATGCTCAGATCAAGAAAAAAACCCAAACTGTTTCCACAGAAGGTACTTCAAGAAGCTACATAGTAATTTCCAGACTGTTTTCGGTTTTGCTTCTTTGTTAATTACCCTGTAGAACCCTGTACCTGGAAGTTGATTAGACGCCTTCAGGTTCAATACTAAGTTCTAGACAGCCATATGCAGAAACTGAGCAGTCTCAAAGAGACACGTTATCAAGGTTTATAGTTCTGTAGTGACCTCACTGTGGATTCAATTAAAAAAAAAATAGAAAAAGCTAGAATTAATGGAAAGAAATACTGCCCTGAAACAGGAGACTTAGATCTACAGGTGGATTGAACTGAGGTAACTCCCTCAACTTCAGAGAAGCCACAGTGACGTACACCACCTGAGACCAGGCTCTTGTAGTCACACCAAGAGCGGGGCACAGACGGATGAGCAGATCACTTCAGGCCAAAGATCTTGGCCTTGCTGGAATCCATGGAGAAGTCTCTACGATCCCTGTAGCTGCAAACGCCTCCACAACAAGCATCTGCCTCCTCCAGAGCTGCAAAAGGACCACAGATGACGGCAGCTTTCGTCTCCTGAGTATCTGCAGCTCTGTAGTGAAAAGGAGCTTTGTCTTCAGCATCACTCACGTACCAGGTTAGAGGCAAATCAACACCTGTACTGAACTCCAAAGCTATTACAGTCCTAAATCAGGAAGGGGAAAAAACCAACATTTAGCTCTTTAAGTAGTGCCACGACTGTAGTGAGTGCTCTTGCCTGAATCAAGGCCAGAGACAGTGTTGCTATAAGATTCTGCCGTTTCATATGACAGCCTTGCAAACCGAGCAGTCTGCAAGAGCAACTCTTTACTGGCAGTGAGGATCGTAATGTGCGTCTCTATGATCAAAACGCTGACTGCCTTCAAAAGCAGATGAACCATTAGACGAAAACATTGTATAAAACCATTAGAGGCCTCTGCTCTTATCAGACAACTATAATCAGCAGCTCTGGGAACTTCCAGCACTTCAGGGTTAGTTTCGACGTCAGTGTTAAATAAATTCCATGGCATGGATAACCTAAATTATTTGGCAGATTAGACTGCAGGAAGCATAGCAAACATTACTTCAAGCGTTTTTAAAACTGCTGTACGAAGTGCACTATAGTGATAAAACAGAGCAATAGTTAGTTAATATGCTCAAAAAGCCCCATCGTTAAATAATTTTAACCCCTTCCTTACCGCTGATTGTTAACGTGAACAGAACACGTACTGCAAACAGCAAAGCAGAAAAACATCCTGGTTATAAGATGAGGCTGCCAGGAGAGCAAGTCTCTAACTGAAGACAGCCACCTACTGAGTGAGAGACCCAGGCTTCCCCATTCAAAACTGTATTTTTCCTCTCATTACTCCAATGTTGGCATCACTCTGTCAATTCATCCAGCTCTCTTAGCAATGAGCTCCTTACTTCAAGTTCTTTCTCCCTGTTTATTTCCATCACCTGGTGAACATGGACATTTTTCTCCCTTCTGGACTAAAGGAACCAAGAATTTTTACTGTAGGCCAAGACTCTGACCAGGATACAGCCCATTGTTTCATCAGAAACGTGCTGAGCAGCTTTCCAGGCAGATGTGGGGCAAGCAGCAGAGCAGTTTTCAAGATGCTTTACAACCCGACACAGCTGTTTTCAGACTGGGACATCTGAGCTCCAAACTGAGCAATTGAACTCACATCAAAATTGCTGCTGACAGTGTAACTAAACAGAAGACCTACATTTCTAATCCCTGAGGCAAATACAAGAAACAGTGGTGAAGAAATGGACATTTTTCATCCATTTGGCTGTGGTGACCACCATTAAATTTGAACATAAAGCTCAAAAGAGCCACATAGTGTCACCAAATATCCTGTAGTGGACTGTCAGATGGCAATAAATCACTTGGAAATGACTTCATGGGTGGAAACATAAACAGATTTTGGAGCAAAAGTTTCACGGGAAGTCACTGAGTTCTGACTGGAAGGAAAGTTTTGATTTTTTCCCCTTCCTCCTTTTTTTTTCCCTCTCAATCCAGAGCACCTAATGCCACCAACAAAACAATCAGGTTTTAGCGCCCAGTTTAAAATTTCTAGAGAGACATCTAGCCGTTTTGTCTGTATTTGCAGATGGACAGCATGTACCGCTGGAGACCACAACTTCCTGCTCATCCTCGTCTCACCCCGGAGCCAGGGGTGACCTAACAGTATGAGAACAGCTGGTTAAATCTGCGGAAGATGATTTTATGGGCACAAAGTTAGAGAGAACCTCTGACAAGAAGCCAATACAGCTGATGCACTTCCCTGGTCTATTTAGACAAATGGTCAGCACAATATAGTCCCACTGGCAGCTCCATGACTAGTGAGGTAGCAGGAGGCAAGTCCAGTATCCATATATTCACAGGTTCCTCTAATGTACACAAAAATATATAATAAGCATCAGCAGTCTTCATTAGAGTGCAACCAAGAATTATGGAGATCCTAACCTTGCAAGCCGAATAAATTATTGCCAGAGGATTATTATGTATTCTAACAATATCTAATGTACCTCTTTGTCTCTCATAAATTACAGGGCATCCTCTGACTCCTCAAATACACTCTGTCTCATGTATAACCACTATATAGCCCTTTTTTCCTTTAAATATCCACATTAGAAACTCTAATCAGCACGGTCTTGCATAGAGATTTTAATAGCCGAGAAAAAGGTACTTGTAGTCACACTTTCACTGGCCTGGTGTAACCATTTCAATTACCAAACCAAATGGCCACAATTTAAATGTGCTGAAAAAGGCGAAGCTCATCTGCAGTGTGTATGTAAGTCTATCATTATTAGCTACACACACAGCCCCCAGCTCACAGTTCCACGGGAATTTTACCATTGGACAAAGTATCTCCACCCAGTGTAGGCTACAGTAGAGTCTCCATGATCATTTGACTTTCTGCCTTTCAGTCAAAAAACTGCCAATAACACCTGCTTCTGCATTGACTTATCCAACATGGACTTAATAACAACTCCCAGCAGTGAGTCATCAAACTCAGTTCACTCTAGCAACCAAAAAAAAAAAAAATCCCTTTATTTTAACACCTTCCACTCACAACCGATTCGAGATGACACCTAGCAAACCTCAGGCCCTGGTGCTCTGTGTGCATCAGCACCAGCTAAGCTAGCTGATTTACATCAATAAACAGCTGGCCCTCAGGTGATCTTGAACCTAGCAGAACTTGGTGCATTTGCCTTTCTTTGCCTAAGTGCTTTAGTCTGCATCTAAACTATTGTTTTCCAGTAGAAGGATCCAGACATTGGATATCTGCTTCAAGATTTTTAAATGCCTGGCCACACCAGAAAGCACCACAGAGTCAGAAAGTTCTGTAGCCTGGAATCAGCTCTTTTGTTGTCCAGTTCTGCTGGGAAAGACATGAAAAATGCATTTGGTTCTGTGCTGCGTTAACACTACAAAGAAAGCTAAAATTACTTTTAAATGTCCCATTCCATCTACAAGGCCAGAAGGACAGTTGTTTGCATTATTCTATTAAATTCTTTCTGTTTCAGATTCCTTTTAGCACTTACGACTGTCACACATACACACATGCACATCCTCCCTTAATATGAAGAGTCCAAGAAGGAGACTGTGCCTAAGCTTTCATGTATAAGCCTCCATGGGTTGTATTTTTAATATATATTTACAAGATGACGGACACCCTGAGTAGTCTGGTCAGGGAAAGGAAACGAAGACAAGAAATATTCTCAGGGTGTTATTGATTAACTGTTTTTCAGAACAGAGGGAATCATTTTTAACTGGTTTAAACTATGATGGACTCAAGTGGAAAATGCAAGCAGAGTTAGCAAGGAGCATAATTGACTGGGCATGGAACTAAGTAACCTCTCAGCATGCTGGAAGTGGTGGAGCGAGGGGGGTTACAGCTGGGGCTGCTCCGGACCCACAGCCCTTTCTTCCCAAAGTGAACTCTGCCAGCAGCCAAAGACGACAACGACAACAAGTAAAGGGAGGGGGAAAAAAAGGGGGGGGTGAAAAAAAAAGGTCCAGCCACTCAGTTACATGATCTAAATTCTAATCAAACATCATTTAAAGCATGTTTTATTTCAGCCTCTGGAGAGATAGTCCCTCCTGACTCCTCACCATGGCAACCGGTGTCTCATTTCAGAAGTGTCATGCCACATTATCATCTTGCCGGCTCACACACTCCCGCCTGACAAGTTCTCTCTGCCCCTTGTGACAACCGTTCCAGGCTTATGCTGTTTATTTTTGGTGTCAGGCTGGCCCTGGCAGATTGAAAGGCAACCTCAACCCCTTGAACAACAAGCACCACACCCCGCTCGGTGATAAGAGATGATTTGAGAAGATATTTGCTTACATGTGTATAAGCAATTTGCTCTACGATGAAGCCCCGGTGTGTCTGTGTGAATGCACGCATACGTGTTTGTGCGGAAAGGGGAAGGAAATGGAGAAGTACAACATTTCATGAAAAAGCAAACAACTTGGTTTAGATCCCAGGTAGTAGATTTCAACCATCAGATTCTGCTGTTCACACAGAATAACATAAAGTATAGGCCAAAAAGGCATCATAGGTACTCGCTCCTAAGAGAGAGGAATGCAAAAGCTAGACATTGTCTCTGCAAAATACCCTTGGCGCGTCCCTAAAGAGTGCTGTGAGATAGAGCAACAGAGGCACTCCACGGGAGGAATGGGGACAAAATGTAACATTAATTTCCTAAAGGAACGCGCTAGGGAGACGCTCTGGGCCAGATTCACCTCTGCTATTGTGGTGTCAATTTGGAGCAACATCACTACTGTCAATGAATTACCTGGGATTGTCTGCAGTAAGAATTACAGTAGCGGATTCTGTTCATCAAAGCCAAGCACCTCCTTCTAACTGTGTGTTGTACAGCCTCTACGTAGGCAGGGCTAAGTCTGCAGCTGGGCTTCTCGGTGTAAGCACAATAATAATGCTGATCCTAATTGTAAAAGGATGGATCACATTAACTCTTCATAGTAAACATAAGAAAACAGCAGTATTTTTGACATTTGACTGCTGAGAGAGCGGAAGGCAGCGCTTCCTTCCATTCACAAGATAAAGAATCAGAAACAGTTTCAGACCTTCCCATCCAAGTAGGTAGAGAACAAAGTGTTCTTGGATTAATTGTTCTGTTGTTACCTATCATTAAGGCAGGAGGGATGCCCTAGGGTGTCAGACAGGATGTCTAGGTAGCAACACCACAAAGAAATAGGTGTTGGCAGTAAAGACATCCACACGGATTTCATATTTACTATTCAGATCAGTTCCTCTAGTCCATGACAGAAGATGGGTGAGGTCCCACTCTGGAACAACTCACTAAATGAAGGGAACACCCCTCTCAACTAAAACAGCAGGTGTTGTAAAAAGTCACCTTTTTCACACAAGCTGCAACTATGCCGAGACAGTTAGAATCTTGGTCTTACGTTAATCAGTAACTGATTTCCCAATTACCATTCTCATGGACAATAATCAATTTTAATATTGCTAACCAAATTAATTGAATGCCATTTTCGCAACAGCCACACAAACCCTGCAGAATATCTGACTGTGATGGGTCACTCAACACTGTCACAGTCACCAGGAACACCATTATCATAGTATTTGTACATTTTTCCACCACAGAGCCAAAGGAGTAACTTATAACACTGAAAAATCAGCTAGTTGCTTGGGAATATTTTACTCCTAAGGAGAAAAATGGCACTAAATGCAACATATATGATAAAGGGCTTATATATTTCAGGTCATCTGCAGACACTGGAGTTCCCATCCACACATTTCATGAAGAGAACAGAGCACCACCCTCCGACAAGCAGCCAAAATGGACTGATTTCTGGACATAAGGGATTAGGAAGCAACGGTTACTGACAATGCGCCACAAATAAAATTGCTGCGGCGATCTTTTTCCTACTTAACATAGGTCATCACACCTCTGCACCAATTTCTCTGTGGCTGTGTCTGTCCCACCAGACAGCGAAATTCTTCTAGCAAAGATCACGAGGCTGTGAATAATATCTGGAGAGTTGTGGAGGGGAAGACTGATTCCAAAATTAATCCATGCGATGGGACATTTTCAAAAGAAAAAGGTCTAACTGCTTTTGGCTGTGAAGAGTGTTTTGGGCAAAACTGGTATCAGCCTTGCCTCACAGATTGTTCTCACCTTTTCAAAGCTGTGTGGTCAGAAAGGAGCCCAGGATGGAAGAAATGAACATCGGAGAAGGTTGCAGGAGCAGCAGCCTGAAGCCTGGCACAGCGCTGCAAAACTAGGTGCAACGGCGTTTGAGAGAGGGACTTTTCAAACCGAGACAGTCCAAAGCAGAGCTTCTCCATCACGCACATGTCCTGAGGAATATAAATGACATCTAAACTCTAGTGACATCAAAACTCTAATCAGCATGGTCTTTCATAGAGATTTTAATAGCTGAGGTTTACAATAGCAAGGCTTCTGTAAAGAAAATATCATCCCAAGACACACTAAAGGCAGTTTAGAGAGTTTGTAAGAGATGAGCATGTATATTTTTTAAAATTATAAAATGAGGAGAATTAACATTGATTATGGAGCAGCAATGAAACTCCGGAGTTGCAAGTCCCATAAAAAGCTATAAACACAGCAAATGCTACAGGAAGTCTTTCCAGAAAAAAGGAACACAAGGGGAATATTTCACGAGACAGAAACAGTGCTCAGGGAGGGAAGGCCAGGGTGATGCCTCTGTGGCTGTACTAACCACGGGCTCAGCTCTGCACACCTGCAACACCTCATCAGCTAAGACTTCTCCATTTCCATGCCAAACACAGGCATGTACCCAGAGGCAGAACTTAACCTACTCCCTCCAGCAATAGACAGCTAACAGAAATATTACAGAACTGTTTCTCCGGTTCCAGTACTCTTCACCAGAAAGCGGGTAATAACAGAAATGAACACCCATTGTAGCAAATTGTCTAGCTGCCCTGCTTTATAGGAAATCTGCTGTATATATGTAAATCAGCAATCTTTTTTAATTTTCCTGAAAGTGTCTGGGTACTTCTACTCCCTGCCATATGCACAATCAGGTGTAAAAACATGTATACATGTACATGTGTTGCTACTATCAGCCTGCAAGGCTTCCATTCCCAAATGCCCCAGTGAATATCTACCCACCCCTCCTCAGGTGCAAAAACTCCAGCTTGCACAATGGCTGCAGCAATGAACTCACAGTGGCCGTATTGTTGTTCTTGAGCAAGAAGTGTCCCAGGAAAGTTTTTTTGCAGGAATTCAGCTTTGGCAAGCAAATCCTATATTTTTGTCTTACATTTGCAGTTGCTCAGGCATATCTATATACCCATTTAGTACATCTATCTTCCTAAAAACCTAATTGCAACAAAATAAATAATTCTACTGTTTCTCAGGTTCCAGTACTCTTCACTAGAAACTGAGTAATAAAACAGCAAGCTCTCTGAAGAAGACATTACCAATCCAGGCCATGCAAACAAACACTTCACAATTTTATAATCTCACATGTTGAATGAACATCATCATTCCCTTTGGTGCCTTAAAATATCAGGTCCATAAAATTACTAAAAGGCAGAGTAGTGATGGCTGCCTAACGCGAGGACCGCCTAGAACACACACGAAAGCTGACAGTGGCTTTGTTCCCCTGAAAATCCTCTTCCCCCACAGACCCAGGCAACGGTCTCTTTAGAGTCTCCCTAAAGGAAGAGCTACGTTTTGATTTCTCCTATTTGATACATCAGTTCCCTTTTTTTCCCTCCTTAAAGTGTAAGGAGAAGACTGCATAACGTATCTGTGATTCTATTCCCCTCCTAGCTACCCACAAAGATACAATCACATCTGCCTCCGAGAAAGGCTGTTAATTTGCAAGGAAGTCTGAAGCTACATCTGTATCATCTTCACTCATTTGTGCCTTCGAATTTGCACGGCACTGTTTACTGAGGCAACAGGGAAGTAAGGTCCACCTTGTACATGAGCATCCCTGGGAAAAAAAGCCACCCAGAAACTGGAGTCAGCATCTCCTCACCGTGGGAGCAGCGTGCTCAGGGCAGGGAACGGTGGCCGGATGCAACCTCAAGCCTTGAGCCACTCAGTGGGTCTGCAAAAAGAGGAGACTGGCACTTCTTTGATGTTTATGTCTTGTCTAGCCTTCCTGTGCACTTCTCAGCAGCACAGGGTGGCTGAACAAAAAAATATTGTAGGCCACTGAATATGGGAATTAGAGCGAGAGAAATCCCTTTTATAGTCTGGCCTGTCCATTGCTGTAGCTGTTTGTAAATAACAGTGTACATGGCATGACAGATGCTGACAGACAGAAACTGGCTTTCCTAGGAAATGGATAAGGGCTTTCTGGCTTTATCCTTGCAGAGCAGTGTTATAAAAAAAAAGTAATAATAAAAATAAAAACAACCCTGGACTAACTTCACTGATGAAAAATACAAAATGAAAATACGAGCGTTGCTGCTAGGGGCTCTCTATAGTTCAGAACACCAGGTTTATGACAAGGCTATAATTCTGCAGACTAATAAGAGCAGGTCGGTGGCAAAAGAGGGCTGGGGGGGGAGCGGAAACAAAGTCTGAGCTTTGGGGAGAGGAGGAAGGAGGCTGGTGAAAATGCTGATATTTACTTACTGTAAGTGCGGAGCCTATAAAACCTTCCCTCACACAGCAGCCTAAAGTGCCAGGCAGAGGATGACAACAGCATGCTTGAATGAAGTTGTATATTGTCTTGTGAAAGCGGCAGCTCACAGCAGAACTGAGATTAATAACAAACGCCGCTGTCTCGGGGTAAGGC
>NW_009700779.1:0-19023 GCF_000703405.1 Apaloderma vittatum | reverse complement strand
CAAAGTGTAGGACCCTGAACTTGGTCTTATTGAACCTCATACCATTGGCCTCAGCCCATTGACCCAGCCTGTCCAGGTCCCTCTGCAGTGCCTTCCTACCCTCCAGCAGACTGACACTCCTCCCCATCTTGTTGTCATCCGCAAACTTACTAAGCTCAGACTCAATCCCCTCGTCCAGGTGGTCAGTAAGGATGTTGAACAGGACTGGGCCAAGTACTGATCCTTGGTGGACACCACTGCTCAACGGACACCAACTGGATGCAACACCATTCACCACCACTCTCTGGACCCTGTCACCCCATGAGTTTTTTGCTCAGTGAAGGGTTTATCCATCCAAGCCTTGGGCTGCCAGCATTTGCAGGACAATGCTGTGGGAGACTGTGTCAAAGGCTTTGCTGAAATCGAGGTAGACCACATCCACAGCCTTTCCCTTTATCCACTAGGTGGGTCACCCAGTCATAGAAGGAGATGAGATTGGTCAAGCAGAACCTTCCTTTCCGAAACCCACGTTGGCTGGGCCTGATCCCCTGGTTGTCTTCTACATGCCACTTGATGGCACTCAGGATGATCCACTCCATAACCTTGCCAGGCACTGAGGTCAGGCTGACAGGTCTATAGCTCCCCGTATCCTTATTCTGGCCCTTCTCATAGGCTGGCGTCACGTTGGCCAACTTCCAGTCACCTGGGACCTCCTCAGTTAGCCAGGATTGATGATAAATAACAGAGAGCAACTTAGCCAGTTCTTCCACCAGCTCCCTCAGCACCCTAGGATGAATCCCAGCTGGGCCCATGGAATTATTGGGATCCAGCTGGCACAGCAGGATACTAACTACTTCCTCCTGGATTACAGTAGTACTCTTTTCCCCATCCCTGTCTACCAGCTCAGGAGTCCAGCTGTCCTGAGGACAGCCAGTTTTCTTGCAGAAGACTGAGAAAAAGAAGGTATTAAGTACCTCAGCCTTTTCCTTATCTTCTGTTACTATGTTCCCCCCCTCATCCAATAAGGAGTGGAGATTTTCCCTGACCAACCTTTTGTTATTAATGTATTTATAAAAGATCTTTTTGTTAACCTTTACAGAGATGGCCAAATTAAGTTCTAACTGAGCTTTTGCTTCTTAAATTCTCTTTCTGCACGACCTTACAACACCTTTAAATGTTTCCTGATTCACCTGCCCCTTTTTCCAGAGTTGATACACTCTTTTTTTTTATTTTTTCCCTGAGTTCTTGTGAAATCTCCTTGCTCAACCATATTGGCCTTCTTCCCCAATGGTTCATTTTACGGCGCATAGGGACAGCCTGCTCCTATGCCTTCATAATTTAATTCTTAAGGTAAGCCTAGCCTTCCTGGGGCCCTTCGTTTTAAGGGCTGATTCCCAAGAGATTCTTTGAACCAGGGTCCTGAATAGTCCAAAGTCAGCCCTCCGGAAGTCCAAGTAGAGGTTTTGCTGATGCCCCTTCTAACTTCACCACGTATTGAAAATTCTATTATATCATGGCCGCTGTGTCCAAGATGACCTCTGACCATCACCTCTTCCATCAGCCCTTCCCTGTTCCTAAACAGTAGGTCTAGCAGAGTACTACTCTTGGTAGTCCCATTGACCAGCTGCAAGAGGAGGTTGTCATCCCTATATTCTAGAAACCTCCTGGACTGCCCTCTCTCTGCTGTGTTGTAGTTCCAGCAGATATCTGGTAAAATATAGTCCCCCACAACAACCAGGGTTAGTGAATGTGAGACATCTCCAAGTTGTTGAAAGAACATCTCGTCAGTGTCTTTATACTGGTCGGGCGGTCTGTAGCAGACTCCCACTAGGATATCAGTCTTATTTGCCTTCCCCTTTATCCTTATCCATAAACACTCCACCTTGGTGTTTCTAACATTGAATTCTAGGCAGTCAAAGCACTCCTTAACATATAACGCTACCCCATCACCTCTCTTTCCTTCCCTATCTCTTCTAAAGAGCCTGTAGCCATTCATTGTGGCACTCCAACTATGCAAATCGTCCCACCACATTTCTGTGATGGCAATTATATCATGGTTTCACTTGTGTACAATACCTTCTAATTTCTCCTGCTTGTTTCCCATGCTTCAGGCACTGGCATATATGCACTTGAGCTGTGGAATAAACATTACCTCCAACACTGGTACGTCATCCTGAGCTTATCTCTCGCAGCCCTGGGTTTGTCACGTATGGCACCACTATCCACTTCAAGTGGGATGGCAGTCTGAAGGCCAACCTTAGGCTCATTTCTAGTGAGCCTGATTTTATCCCCTTCCCCCTTCAAGGCTAGTTTAAAGCCCTCTTGATGAGTTCCAACAAATCCTGTGCTAGAATCACTTTTCTTCTTTGGGACAGATGTATTCCATGTGTCGCCAGCATACCCAGTGTCATATGAACTTCCCCATGATCAAAGAATCTGAATTTCCAAAGGTGGCACCAGTCTTTGAGCCATGCACTGATTGAATGTATTTTCCACCGACTTTCAATGCATTTCCCTTCTACTAAAGGGATTGACAAAAACACCACTTGCGCACCTGACCCATGTACTAGTCGCCCCAATGCCTTAAAGGACCTTTTTATCACCTTTGGATGTCTCTCTACAACTTCATCACTCCCAACCAGGACAACAAACAAGTGGTAGCAATCAGAGGGCTACAACAGATCAGACAGCTTCCTCTTCACATCCCTGACCTGAGCCCTAGGGAAGCAGCAGACTTCCCTGTGAGTTGGGTCTGGTCGACAGATGAGACTCTCTGTTCCTCTCAGGAGGGAGTTGCCTGCTACAGTTACCCTCCTTTTCTTCTTAATTGAGGGAGTTTTAAGGTGTAGGGGCAAGAGATAAGGCCTGATAACTCACTAGGTGGATCTTCATCTCCATCTCCATCTGCATGGTCCTCAAGTCCCAAAGCCCCATATCTATTATGCAAGGGCAGTTGGGAATGTGAGGGAGATGGGTGGGAAGATTTTCGCTTGCCTCTCCGATGAGGGACCTCTCTCCTTTGTCCCTTATGTCCCCTCCTTTTGCCTGGTGACGGGAGGGGAGGAGGTCCTTCAGTTCTTGTTGAGCATCTTCCTGCTCAAGGATGGCAGAGCCTGGTTCCACCAATCAATCTCCCTTTCACATTCCCTTATAGTCCTTAGTCTTACGACTTCTTCCTTCAGCTCAGCCACCATGCAGAGCAGATCATTCACCTGTTCGCATCTGAGACAGGTGTTGTCATCACTACCCACCATCACAAGCTCCAACCATCCAGGCTCCTGCACTCTCTGCATCCAGAGGCCTGGACACCTGCATGCTTGCATGGGTCCTCTGTCTGGGTGCTCACAGTTTTTCTAAGAGCCTTTGACCATAATTGGATCTTTACAGTCAAACGACATCTCAAAAGTAAGCACGGGTTTACTTACTGCATATTTAATTATCCCACCATTAACACAGACTTACTATTTACTGACTTCTTGAGAGTGATCATGTTGAACGTACCTTATGCATCCTCACAACCTCAGCATGCTGTCATCTGAGATGTAGACAGGAGTGACACCCGCCAGGGCACGCACACGCTCTGTAAGCTAGTCCCATGTTCAGTGGGCAGCAACTAGTCATCCTCAAGGCTTCTTATAGCCTGAGGGCACAATTAACTGCTGATCAACCGCTGATGTGCCTCTGCCCACATCAGCTCGACTGCCCTCCCTCCAGCAGGCCCTGGCACAGGCAAGACACTTTTCTCGGCTTAAAAAAGCCCCCAAAAGAGCTTTTTTTCAGCCTTTTTGCTTCAGGTCCCTTCCCCAGCGCAATCTTACCTGCCTCCAGTGCAGTCTTACCTGCAATTAATAACTGCTTAATTAATTAATAACAAGCAACAATAAGAAAATTACTAATGCAAAGTATTGATCATCATAATTTTCTCCTAACCAGATTATGACTGTTAAAATTAGCACTTACACATTTTCTATTAACTTGACATTCTTAATTCCTTATTTTCCACAGGCTGCTTATATGTAGCACTTAGATCTGTAGCTATGAGGAGGTCAATGCCTAGTATTGCATTTATCAAAAAACTGGTATATTACATAGTAGACTCATGATCGGGGGTGGCAAGTATAATTTTGCAACTCATAGACAAGCGTAATTTTGCATGCACATGGTGCATTCAGTGTCACAAGAACTATGAAATAATATCATACAAATCTACAGAATTTTTCCTAGAAACAATAAAGAACAATCAGTGATTTCACACTGATTGCAAGTGTTGGTGATGTAAATGATGTTGTAGCTCAAAACACCATCAAACACCGTCCACCAAATCTCAAAAACATTTTTTTATGTCTACGAGAATAAAAACAAAAATCAACAGAATTTCATTAATTTAAGTAATGTTGTTGGAATATTGTTACCCAAAAACTAATCTAGATGTAAACCTCACAGTATGTTTTTGCTGTATTCAAGAAGCTTCATAAATTTTAAAAAAAAAAGTTTTAGTGCTTTCATTTTGAATTATGCCTTTAGGTGTCTTCAAACAGGTACTGTAGTTAAAATTGAATCTTAAGTAAGTTAGAGCAGCTGCCAGCATATATTACACTATCTGATAACACACTCAAGCTTTCTAATCTTCTAATACTCTACCACATTTGTCTTTCTTACTAATAATGTATGTTTTATCAAATTTTAGGTTGAATGATATTTTCATTAAATGTTCTCTGAATGTAGCAATATCTTAAGTAGAGTCTCCAATGAATAAAGTAAATGCATTTCATCTCTGTGATCATAGAGTGCATTAGTCTGCTGTGGCAAAAATTTTCTTCGCTACATATAATCCTATACAGCATCCTCACAGTAGAAGCCCATTCCTAAATTCCACTGAAATCAATGTTAGTCTTCTGGTTTGTTCTTCCACATTCTGAATGAGCACAACACCTCTACTAGGAATGTGGAGAGTCACAAGTTCATGCTTTACCGTTTTTATTATTTTTTTAATGCCAATATTTGAGACAGTTAAATGTCATGGAAAAAAAATCTTTAATCAGGACCAGGTTTGATGCATAACCCTCCAGAAGTTTTCCATCTATTTACTGTACTCAAGGTACATTCATTTATTTTCTAAATTCCCATAGATCCATTTAAATATTATCTTTATTAAAGTATCTCCAACTATACAGATTTCTATATTTTGCCAGTGGTTTCACTCAGCTACATTTTATTAATTTGGATTAACACCATATGTGGATTTGGAATTCTGTGTCTTAATATAGCATCTCATAATTGGAATTCTTGAGACCCATGAAGCAAAAAAGCTATATCATAGAAGAGTTTCATAGAACAGTTTTGGTTGGAAAAGACCTTCAAGATCATTGAGCCCAACGTTTGTCCTAGCCTTATCAATACCAATAAACCATGTTCCTCAGCACATCTACCTGTCTCTTAAACACCTCCAAGGATGACGACTCAACCACCTCCATGGGCAGGCTGTTCTAATGTCTGACAACCTTTCACTAAAGAAATTCTTCCCAATACTCAACCTGAACCTCCCCTGGCTCAACCTAGGGCCATTTCTCCTCCTACTCCCTGGCGGCAAGAGGGGAGGATCTTCTACATTTTGTGGAGCCTCCGCCTGCTGACTTTGCCCCAGGGAGCGGTTCCACCAGTCTATCTCCCTCTCACACTCCCTGATACTCCTCAGCCTCTCCACTTCATCCTTCAGTTCTGCCACCAGGCTGAGCAGATAGTTCACCTGGTCACACTGCACACAGGTGTTGTCTCTGCTGGCTTCTGGGACGACAGACAGGCTGAGGCACTCCCTGCAGCTGGAGGTCTGCACATCTGCGTGCTTGCCTGGGAATGTCATCGGGTCCCCACATGTTTCTGGTGGTGGTTTTTGGCCTGATTGTAACCGTGACTAGGTCAGTTGGGAGGGCAATGTGGCAACAACCACTTCTCACCCACCACTCTCCCGAGAGCTGCCGACTCTGGTTGAGGCTCACTGCTGGCTGTAGGTCTCCCTGCTTCGGGAAACGCCCCTATATGTTGTGATCAGATGCTCCGGTGCGGGTCAGATGGGCTCCAAGCCAGCTACTCTCCACGACTGAGTGATGTTTTTTTACAGTGGGCTTGAATCTGGTATCAAACGTGACAGCTGCTGACTGCTGTTGAGTCTCTCCTGTCTCCTCAGGCTTCCCTGGTTCCAGGAACACCCTGTTTGTCAAGATCTAGACACAGAGCTGACTGCTGCTGCTGCTGCTGCACTCTTCATGTAGTTCAGTTCTCCCTGCACGGCAGGAGAGGGACCACTTACAGCAATTGAACATATCTTGTGCACTGGCAGAACCTCAGTGTCCTGTCCTACGAGCTGCAGACAGCTGCAGCACCCACAGGGGCAAACACATGTGGGAACGTATGTTTTCTTGCCCTGTCCTCCCTGCCCTCCCTGAGGATTCTTATAGCCTCATTTAGATTTACCATGGAGCAGTGTTGGCTCCGTCCGTGCTACCTCAGCAGTTTGGCCACAAGCTGCTGGCCCACAGCACACGCAAGCTGCTTTTCCCAGCTTCAGAAAAACTCCCCAAAAGAGCTTTTTCAAAGCCCTTTTTTCTTCAAATCCCTTCCCCAGTGCAATCTTACCTGCACTGAAGCTGGCTTCTGCATCATTTTTTTAAAAGTAGTACAGCTATGTTGAAAGACAAGATGCTTCACAAAAGATCCCTTAAACTAACTTTGAAAGGAAATTTTCAGCATTGTTATGAGTTAGCAGTTAGATAATTGTACATAACATCTATACATTAGAAGAATGGCACTTATATGTTATTTTGTGTTTAAGTTACATTTTACAATTAAAATAAAGAAAGTAAACTCTTGAACAGTTAATACTGACTTAACATTTATATATATAAGGTGGAATATATCCTCTCATAAAGGGACAGAATTTTTTTTATTGAGATAATAAAATGCTATATTACATTATGGGAAATAAAAACCTTTTTTTACAGTATAAAAAATATATAAAAGTACATCAAGGACAAACTGCAGCTGTTCCCTAATTCAATGCATTTAGTGTTTCTTTGTTAGAGGATAAGTACTTGCTTTACTAAGGTTTTTAGATCTTACCTTTAAGAGAGAACAACAAAAACAAAAGAGTCATTTACTGCATAGGGTATATTTCTCCCAGTAAGGTTTTCTCATTTTCTACTTCCCAGTGAGAAGCTTCAAAGAAGTAAAGGTGATTAATACTGCTTTCATCAACTGTCCACTTTTAAAATAGCTACAGAGAATGTAAATAATAACAAAGAAAACACATTTGAAATGGGAGCATGGATGTTACTGCTGAGCTGTTAATTTAGGTTTTACTTAGACTATAACTCTCTGGTTCCTAAATGTGAAATTGGTATGAGAATTATTTGCTTCAAAATAAGAAGTGCTTTGTAACTAAAACCAGATATTACTCTTTTTTCTTTCTATCTTTTCCTGAGGGAACCAGAACTATATTTGGATAAAAGAGTTTTGAATTACCAAAATTTCTTTAATCCCATATTGGAAGAAGGACATTTTTCAGTCATTAAGTGAGACTGGAATAGTGTCAAAGTAGACTTAAACCTTTCCTTCCTCTATCTCTTTTCCTGGTATTACAAAGATTTGGACATATGAAAGCTAGGAAATCCCAAAAAATTGGTTGTTTAAAAACAGTTCTGACTATGACAGTCATGATTTATCTTTTCTCATCTGGTCCCATAGAGTTTTCTGAAAGTTAAAGATGGTGGGATATCTAGTGAATACTTCTGTTCTGCAAATATCTATTGTTACAACTGTGGGACCATACATGGGGATGTACCTGAACTTGGGGTGTTGTGTGGTATGGGGAATGTATCGGAAAGAATAACATTCAGAGAACCACATTTTCCTATGGCACTGTAAGAAAACTATGTACATGTGTGTGTAGAAAACTATGTGCATGTGTGTCTATGATATTAAAAGAGGAAGCAAGAGTGCACACAGGAGGAATTATTATTGTCCCAAATCTTCTCTTCCTTCTTGACTCCAGATAGACAGGAAAGTAACTAGACCAGAGTGCTTGGGTTAAAAGGGAAAAGACTGCTCTATGCAGCAGGGTAGAGCTTTGCACCTCATTTGCTGCTGAGAAAGAGAGCTGGGGCATTCCACCTAGTGAATGAAGTAAGTGTGGTGTTCCCTTTCTGTCCTGGTTAGAAAGATGAAGGCAGGACATTAAATCCATTGAACAGCGCAGGAGCTAAGAGTGCAACAGATTTCCCTTTACAATCACAGACATGGAATTGTTCAGGTTGGCAAAGACCTTTGAGACATTAAGTCCAACTGTTAACTAGCCGATATCAAGTCCACCACTAAACCATGTCACTAAGCACCTCATCTACACACCTTTTAAATACCTTCAGGGATGGTCACTCAATCACTTCCCTGAGCAGCCTGTTTCAATGCTTGATAACCCTTTCTGGAGAGGAAATTTTTCCTAATATCCATTCTAAACCTTCCCCAGCACAACTTGAGCCTATTTCCTCTTGTCCTATCATTTGTTACTGTGGAGAAGAGATGGAATCCCACCTTACCAACAACCTCCTTCCAGGTAGTTGTAGGGAGCAACAAGTTCTCCTTCTCATCCTCCTTTTCTCCAGGCTGAACAGCCTGAGTTCCCTCAGTCACTCCCCATAAGATGTGCTCTAGATCCTTCACCAGCTTCATTGCCCTTCTCTGGACACGCTCCAGCACCCCAATGTCTTTTCTGCTGTGAGGGGCCCAAAAACGAACACAGGATTCAAGTTGCAGCCTCACCATTGCCAAGTACAGAAGGATGATCACATCCTTAAGTCCTGATGGTCACACTATTCCTGATACAGAAGGCAGAAATGAAGCAAGAAATTACTTCTTTGGGTACCAAAAGGATTGCTGAGCATTTTCCTATCATGTTTCAATGCAATTTTTACCAGGTTTTGCTCTCACATTCCTAAAATCAGACATTCAAGTAAAATTTTCTTTTGCCTTCCTTGTACCTTTATCTTAAGATCACATTAAACCAAATCTAAGTTTCTTTTAAGAATGTACTTTCTGGTATAATGCTTTTTAAAACAGACCACAAGGGGAATGAGGGAGGAGAGTTTCTTTGCCTGACAGTTTTATACTTCTCACTCTCGTTAATATTTTAGTAGCCTACATTTACTTCAGAGAGATTCTTATTCTCTCTGTTCTCTAACGTACCAAATACATTCCAAAATATACTCCTGATTTTCTGTGTTTTTCCACTTTTGATATTCAAACTGAATACATGTAATTAGAACCAGTTCACCTGAGTTCGCTGAAATCACTTGAGCTCTTTATTGTTGTAGCATTTTTCAGCAACTTTATGTGTTTTTCAAGATGTTCCTGTCCCTGAAAAACATTAGATAATTTAAACACTTTCTTCTAGCAAACAGAGGGGAATTATAATTGTATATTTTCAATAGTAACCTGATGTTTTGAAGAACTGCAGCTGGTTTTGGTGTTTTGTTTTTTTTTTTTATTCAGCTTTCCTTTCTTAAAATTTCTTAAAACTTCATTTACAGTATATTGTTAGATACAGAACATACTAAGCAATCAGCAAGTTTGTTTTTAATTCTTCTTACCTCTCAGATTCATCCTTTATCCACTGCAATAACTATGACCATCAGGCATTCCAGCTTAAGACAACCAAGTAACAGCTTTTAGGCATCAGAGAAGACAGACAGCCAAATTGCTGAAATCTCTAATGTAAGTTAAGCAAGGCGAATGGGTCTGTTTACATTTTTAGAACACAGAATTTCTTGATTGGATAAAAAATAATATGCAATGGAGACTGATATTCTGCCAACTGTTTGATAGAGGAATAACATTTAGGCTTCCTCTTTAGGGAAATAGATACACATAGGAGGTCCAGATGTGGCTTCTAGATTCTACTATTATAAACAATACATGGGAATCAGGAGCCCTCCATTCTAGTCTCACTTTGCCAGCATCTGTTCATGTCATGCTTTTGTTTTGCTCTGATTTATACCAAGGTCTTCACATTTATCTTTCTGTCTAATACTTCATATACTACCTGACAGCGCAATAGGTATTACCCTTACATTTCCAAATAGGATTTTTTTCCTTAAGATTGGGACCAGGCTATTAAATTGTATAATGCTGGAACATGTGTAGAATAATCCCATCATGCGTAAGCGTAATGGATTATACTTCCTTCCTGTTCATACATGTTAGACTGAACAGGATTAGTTATCTGCACAGAATCTCTGTTCATGTGCAGAGAATCTGATTCTTTCCTTAGGTGTAAGACAATGGAGACAAACTGAAAACATCAAATAAAAAAAAAAACAACTAGAATAATATTATTTCCTGTGATTTCCCAATATTTTTGCATTGGTTCAGTGCTATAAAACAGCGAAAAGGGAATTCACTGTTAATTTACTATTCTTTCTTAGCCATTCCAGAAATGTCATGTTTTGTATCTTGACATTACTGACAACCAGGAGTATGACTGGCATTTATTTAAAACCACTTTTCTGTTCTAAAGAAAAATAGATGTGTCATTGTTTGTACATTTAGTATCATTTAAGTTGCTCAGTATTTATTATAACTGTTAGAAATATTTCAAATAGGAAGAAAAATGTAAGTCAGCAGCAGAATTATTCCTTCATTTAAATTTCCATCTAACTGTACTTCTAAAAGAGAAAAAATACAGATTTTATCTCTGAATAAAACCATAAGACAAGATAACCTCCTGCTATATTTCTACTATTTAATGCTATTAGTAGAGAAGAAAAGAAGTTTTGGAGAGGTTGTAAATAATCATATTCTGTTTCTGTAAAAGACCTGACTTTTAATTATCTAAAGATAGAGTTCTTTCTTGCTTTAATATATAAAGAGAAATAATCTGTCCATTGTAAATGCATTTCAACAGGAAAAAAACATTCTACTGTTTCCCTTGCTTATTAAGTATGATATGGAAAATCAAGAGGTGGAGCTATAGCGAAGATATAATTACTTTGACTACTTCTTTTGGAAAAAAAACCATAATATCTGATTTTGAATTATTTAGTTTGAACAAAGAAATATTGCTTTTCTGCCTATAAAAGCCTAACAGTCATGGTGAATAGTTATACAGTTCATTTTACGATTTAGATATTTATTGCTCTGATCTCTGAATTTCAGTCTTTGAACTCTTTCTCTCTGTTGAGTTTGAAATCATTAGTTCAGGCCTCTGAGATTCTCCCCTTCAAGGACAGCACAAAGGATGTTATATGCGAAGCAATGGTTATATGCAAAGCCAAAGAATAAATAACACATGAGAAATAAGAACTATGCTGCATACAAGAGGTGTCTCTCAGATTTTATATTTTTGATATAAATCTGAGACTGGAGATTTATTATCTCCCAAATCAGCTGAAATGTCAGTACTAGAAAGTCTTGATCCTGGAATTATACTATGTGGAATAGTCAAATCACAAAACAGAAGTGAAGCAACTATCCTTCAAGATCCACAGTAAATTTCAATGGAAAAAGAACAACTGAAAACAAACCTAAACCCTACACCTTAAGCCTTGTCAAACCATGCTGTAAGAGGAGAGGGGAAAATGCAGAAAAAGTGGGTGGGTCAAAATTTATATTTCAAAATCTTTTCTCTTACATGAGAACTTAACAGATGGTGCTGGAAAATAAAATTCAAATGTGGTCCAACTTTTCTATATTGTGCTTATTTTGGCTGGGAGAGTGTTAATGTTCTTCATAGTAGCTATGTTTTGGATTTGTGCTAGAAACTATTCTGAAAACACAGGGATGTTTCTGTTACTGCTTAGCAGTGTTTACCCAGTGTCAAGTCCTTTTCTGTTCCTCATCCCACCCCATCAGCAAGGAAGTTGTCGGGGGGCACTCAGCCAGGACAGCTCAATCCACCTGACCAAAGGCATGTCCCAGACCATATGACATCATACTCAGCAAGTAAAGCTGGGAGAAGAAGAAGGAAAGGGGAGACATTCAGAGTGATGACGTTGTCTTTCGGTCACCACTACACGTGATGTAGTCTTGCTCTCCTGGAGATGGATGAACACCTGCCTGATCATGGGAAATGGTGAATTAATTCCTCGTTTCGCTTTGCTTTCAGATGTATCTTTTGCTTTACGTATTAGATTGTCTTTATTTCAACCAACAACTTTTCCCACTTTTACCTTTCCAATTCTCCCTTCCCATCTCACCATGGGTGTGGGGGAGTGAGCAGCTGTGTGTGGTTTTGCTGCCGGCTGGGGTTAAGCCACAGCATATGTCCACATCCAATCTACTCAGAGTGGCACACATATTCCAGGTTTCATGATCTAATTTTTCTTCTTGGATTCAATGCATTTGCTACATCCAGATCTAAAGTAAAATGCTTAACTGCCTCTAATTTTATCTGAGAAATATATTCCTGCATATGGATATGAATTGCAAAAGAAGAAATACATCTTTATGAATTAAGAGCATTTTTAAACTGCCAGTGTTTCTGCTTCTCTAATACCTAAATGCGGTATGGAATAGTTAAATGCTCAGCTTTATAGAATAACTAATATTTCTAGCTTTATTAAAAGGTTCTATTTTACAAATCTGCCAAACTTGCAAATTCCATTCTCAGAGCTACATTGTAAATCAATATAACTGTTACTTTTTTCGATCACACATTAGTTTAACACAATTATTTCAGTCTGAATTCTGGGAGCACTTAGTATTAATACAAAGATGAAAAGTGGCAGTCTCTCACTTATAGTGCAAATATAATTTAAGAAAGAATTATTGATCCAGTTAAGTCTGAATAGTGAGAAATAATGCTTCTCTATAATCTTAACATTTCTTTCATTTCACATTATTAGTGCTGCAATCTAAAGCTGTTGTTACTTTGCTTTGCTTTGCTCAGAGATGGTTTAAATCAAAGTGCTGGGATCTGGATTTCAAGAACCTTAGATTCAGACCCATATCTCTACATCCACACAGCTTTTTGGAATTTTTAGTTCTTACTCTGTTTCACGCTTAGCAGGAATTCATTTTCATTTTGGAAGCATCTTGAAATGTAGGTTCAGTCTAGTGGTGGGAATGCAGAACAATTTATAGCAGATTTTTTTCTGTCTAAGAAATAAACTTCCACAAAAACTACTATTATAATTCTCAAATCCAAGACCTTCTTCAGACTCTATGTCAATGGAGAGCCTAGATTTGATAATATTTGCCATTCTAATACTCATAAATCATCTCTATTCAAACTACAATTAACCTAGACATAAATAAGAATTTTTCATAATTCTCATCTAATTGAATCAGGTTATCCAAATTATACATGATTCAAGCAAAGTCCTAGAGAAAATGCTCAGCCTTCTTAATAAAAATTCAATATCAAACTGATGGGCTGATTTTCTAGGAGCTATTCTTATTCAGCCATGCTCTACGTATTGTTCAATCATCCTGTCAAAGATAATCCATCCTTGAGACTCATAACAGGTTGTTATCGATATTCATTTGGGAAAACCTGGCATTTGTAACATTGTCTTACAAGTAATGAAGGAATTTTAAACTCATGCCAGTGAAGAAATTAGACCATAGTATCACACGTTATTCATATATATGCAGTGAGTGGCTGGCCAAGAATTATCTGCATTATTAATTTATGGAAAAATAATTGAAATATAGACAAGATAACCTTTATTTTGTATTGTATTTATTGGAATATGTGTCTTCATGTAAAGTCGTATTACTAAAGGCATGAGTTCAATAATGAAATATAAGCCTAGACGACATTTTCAATAACCGAAGATTAATTTCCATATACATTATTTACTCTCAAGTTGTATCTTGCAGTGCAAAAAGCAAATACTGTCCACTGAAGAGCAGATATTCTCTCCTTATATGTGAGGTTCATTATAAGAAATGCTACACAACAGTATAGCACAAATGAGCTAGGTATCTAGACATCTAAAAAGGATGGAACCTTAAAGAAATGGAAGGTGGTTTCTAGAGTGCATTGATAACTTCCTTTCACAAATGATCAGGAAGACAACAACAGCAAGGACCTAGTTGTGCCCAATTCTTATCAACAAGGAAGAATTTGCAAAGAATGTGAAGGTTGGGAGCAACAGTATTACAGATGCTTTACCACAATCTCCCAGTGCAACAAGTTAAATGTCAAACCTATGCCTTGACCTAAAATCTTACTCAGAAACAGAGTATAAAGACATAAAGTATTGGAGAATTATTTTAAAAGCATGATAATTTTCTTCTTGGAAAAAGGATAAATGATAAATAGTAAATTCAATACTTTTTTTTGTTTGTGCTACTGACTCCTGCATGCATAAAAAATGGTTTTTTTCTGCTTAAGAAGGTGGTTAGCAAAGGAGAAGGGTTAACAATGTCTAGCAGTCAGGATCACCGTTCTTTGTAAGATTTCTATGGAGTAAAATGTCTGCACATTCCTAACAAATTATTCAGGACTTCATAACTTGATAGAATGCTAGAGATAAAAGATTAATGTTTCCTAATAAACATAGTAATTTTAAGACAATCTGTTTATCTGAAACTCTACCTTTTTTTCTTTTTTCCCACCTCCCTTCAACAGTCTCAGAATTCATGAAAAAATGTGACGAACCAGAAAAATACAAAATTTATCAAGCTTGCTCGGAGAGATGAAAGTGCTTACTTTGATTTAATTTGTGTTTCTGCAATTTACCATTTTGTTTCTTAACTGCTGCATTCATAGTTCTAGACATATACTGAATGTTAGCAGGACCAAAGTCAAATTATGAGGATTTTCTCTTGCATTTGTTTGGAGAGAAGAGGGAAGAAAGACTATTAACTAAAAGCGATACCACCCCAAACAATTTTTACTAAAGGCTGATACTACCACCTGGTTTCTGTGGGTCTAAAAGGTTTCAACCCTATGTTGGCACCACACATTGTTCAAGTACTTTGAGTATTAAAAATACTTTTACATACTCAAGTAAATTTTCTGAGATAATGTATATCTTTTGACTTTCTATATGCATAACTTTTGAAAGGGAGACATATGTGAACATCTAAAACCAAAAAATTTCACTTGTCTAACACTGAGTCTGAGAATCCCACAGAGATAATGAAACATTAGTAGCATTTGCTACTCTAAGCTGAAAGAAAGCCGACACTTTGACATAAGTATGGAAGACAAAAAGTGTCAGTTACTAAGCATCTAGTTACATAAAACATACCCATAAGTACCTATCAGCCTGATGAAAAACTTTGGTTGTTAAATTACTATTAATGTGGTTTCTCATCTCTCAGAGGAAGATTTTGTGGTTAATACTGCTTCCATGGTGATACTGAAGACAGTCTTCGTCCAATTACTGAGTTTTTGTTTTAAGTATTTCTCCTTTGCTCTTGTTGCTTTAACACTACCTGAAGTCCATGGAGATAATATATTAAAATTAGTAAGAAATTATAAACATCTATTCACACACTGTTATTTAACCAAAAACATTAACAATTGTTATTGAAGTCAGATACTCCAGAAAATGAAGCCATGCTCTACATTCAAATCTTAATTTTACAGGATGAGGATTTATTTACTGGAGTTTTTTTCCTTAGCCTAAAGAAATAAAAATACTGATGGGACTGAAATAAGTTTGGTTACTGAGCATGGCTGCATATGAATCACAGATACCTAACAAAATCAGAAAGGATAAATCTGACTAAAAAAGCTATATACACTGAAATTCAGATTTCTTTCAGATACTGGTTGTGTATTATATCCTACTCATAAGGCATACTGTCAGGAGCATTGTTCCTTAGTAACAAATTGTTAGCTAAAGTAGTACCTTCAGAACAACCTTAATAACCCTTAGCTAGTTTAAAGAACACAAGATTAGAATATTTTAATTATTGGGCCTTTTCAGATATAAGAAAGTAAATTATCCCAAATCTGAAACAGTTCAGCACTTGAATTTCTACTTAATAAGCGGATATCAACTTCTGAAGATACAAAACATAAGAAATACCCCAAATTATTCTTGCTATAACAATTCTGAGGACTGCAACTTAGACCTGTCCTTGCTTAAGCAACAAAATGGCACTTCTGTTACAGTAACAGAAGGCAGTGGACAACCCACACTTATATTCAGAAAATAGAAACCCATTCAGAAATGATTCCTCAGAAGGAACTATTCCTCCTTTCCTCTCTTCTGTCACAAATATTTCTCACTTTTTCTGAGCAAGAAATGCTTTTGTTTTTAGAAAAATTTATACATGTTTTGTGAATTATGTCCTGCTACAGCAGCATGGGTGAGACTTCAGCATTTCCCCAAGTATATTCTCACATCCTTCTTTTCCCAGAGTTGACTGTGTGGTTCAGATATAGGAAGGTGAAAGAAATGTAAGAATAGATCTGGATATGAGTTATGGGAGACTGAAAATCTTGAAGTGTCAGACCTAATCTTTCTGTGCTAGAGGGAATGCAGGAAGACTATTTTATCCAAAGACTTCATTGGACTTCAAATGAACAAAGAGTAAGAAGATTATAAAAATATTTTAAATTCCTTTTTCATATTATACTGCATCTAGCCGTGCCACATATCTTCCTGAAACATCAGATATTAACCCACCTAATCAATTTCTACATTATCTTTCTAGAGAGAAGAAAAAAATGTCTCTGAAATCTGGAAATGATCCATAAATAACTGACATCATTATGGACTTAATTGTAACTAGTTCTTCTGCAATATCTGTAATTTTAAGTCAGCATTTCTATTCCTAAGCAGAGACTCACACATCAGAGAAAATATGGTTATTCTATTGTGGTTTGAAACTACATTTTAATAATAAGATCATAGAATCATAAAATCTTAGAATCATAGAATGGTTTTGGTTGGAAAGGACCTTAGAGACGATCTAGTTCCAACACCCCTGTCATGATCAGGAGACCTTCCATTAGACCAGGTTACTCAAAGTCCCATCCAACCTGGCCTTGAACACTTCCAGGTAGGGGGCTGCCACAGCTTCCCTTGGGCAACCTGTTCCAGTGTCTCACCACCCTCACAGAAAAGAGCTTCTTCCTAATATTTAATCTAAATCTACTCTTTCTCAGTTTGAAACCACTGATCTTTGTGCTATCACTACACTCACTGATAAAGAGTTCCTCCCTTTCTTTCCTGCAGGCCCCCTTTAAGAACAGAAAGACTGCAATAAGTTCTCCCTAAAGCCTTCTCTTCTCCAGGCTGAGACAACTCCAACTCTCAGTCTGCCCTCACATAGGACGTGATCCAGCCCCCCTGACCATCTTCTTGGCCCTCCTATGGACCTGCTCCAACAGATCTATGTCTTTCTTATGCTGGGGGCCCCAAAGCAAAACATATTACCGCAGGTGTGGTCTCACAAAAGCAGAATGTAGGTGGAGAATCCCCTCTCTCAAACTGCTGGCTGTGTTTCTTCTTGATGCAGCCCAGGATGCAATTGGCTTTCTGGATTGCTGACATACTCAGTTTTTCATCCACCAACACCCTCAAGTACTTCTTTGCAGGCCTTCTCTCAATCCACTCATTGTCCAACCTGTATTTGTGCTTGGATCTTGCACTTGTCCTTGTTGAACTTCATGAGGTTTGCATAGATAACATTTCACAGGGACAGTATTGCTGAGATTCTTGAGAGTTGAAAGATTTTACACAATTTTTTTCCACATTTTTGGTCAAGTAGTTCTTTTGCCTGTTATCTCAAGATCATTTAAAAAAAAAAATATTTTGCTTCTCTTTGTTATTGCATTCTAAGAAATCTCCTGCACTTGACTGCAAAGACACACAGAAAACAAAACAAAGCCTCTATAAAGAGGGACTAGTTGGTCAGCTAGACGGTGTAAATTTTGGGACAGTAAGCCACCGTCATGGTTTGACCTGTCTGGCAGCCAGGTGCCCACACAGCTGCTCTCTCAACTCCCCTTCTCTGCTAGACAGGAGGAGAAGATATATCAAAGGGCTCAAGGTTTGAGATAAGAACAGAGGATCACTCTCATTTACTGTCCCGGGCAAAACAAGTTCAATCCTGGGGAAATTAGTTAGATTTATAAAAAATCAGAGAAGAGTAATGAGAAATACCCCCCCCCCCCAGATTTTAAAAGAAAAACACCTTTCCCCCATCTGTCCCCTCTTCCTTGGCTCAACATCAATCCTGCTTTTCCACCTCCTACCCGCGAGCGGTGCAGGGGGACAGGGAATGGGGGTTACGGTCAGTTCATCTGATGTTGGTTCCACCGCTTTTTCACTCTGGAAGATGACTCTTCACTCTTCCCCAGGGTCATTGTGGGGTCCTTCTCACGGGAGACAAGCTTCACACCCTCTTCTCCAACGTGAGCTGTCTCGCAAAGGTCAATTCACCACAAGCTGCCCAATGTGAGACACCTCACGAGAAGCAACCCACTCCTCGTGAGTCTGAGGTGCAGTCCTTCAGGGAAACTGCTCCAGCATGAGTCCCCCGCAGTGTCACAAAAGTCCCACCAGCTAATCTACTCCAGCATGGGCATTCCTCTCTTCCATGGGCTACAGGTTCTGGCAGCAATCCTGCTCCAATGCAGGCTTCCCACAGGCCACAGCCCCCTTCAGGCATCCATCCGCTCCAGCATGGGGTCCTCTACCCCACGGTGGACATCTACACCCCATCCATGGGCTGCAGGGGGACAACTCGCTTCACCATGGTCTTCACTATGACCCAGGGGACTCTCTAATCCGGCTCCTGGAGCTCATCATCCCCCTTCTCCTTCTTCACTGACCTTGGTGTCTTCATATATTCTCACTCCTCCATCTCTGTGCCAGCTGTTGCATCGCAGTTCTTTTTCCTCATTTCTTAAACATGTTCTCACAGAGGCGTTCCGGTCCTGTCATTTTACTGATAGGCTCAGCCTTGGCCAGCAGTGGGTCTGTCTTTGGAGCTGACTGGCGTTGGCTCTGTCAGGCTCAGGGGAAGCTTCCAGCAGCTTCTTGAAAAAGTCACCCCCTGCGGTGACCAGCTTCAGAGCAGGTAAGA
>NW_009700778.1:52501-68781 GCF_000703405.1 Apaloderma vittatum | reverse complement strand
GGCATCTCTTCCCTCAGGTGAGTCCACCGCATCACACAGTTTGGTGTCATCAGCAAACCTGCTGAGGGTGCACTCGATGCCATTGTCCATGTCCCTGACACAGATACTGAACAGCACTGGACCCAGAACAGACGCCTGAGGAACTCCACTTGTCACTGGTCTCCATGTGGACATCGAGCTGTTGACCACAACTCTTCGGCTGCAAGCTTCTAGCCAGTTCCTTATCCAGCAAGTGGTCCATCCATCAAGACTATGTCTCTCCATTTTAGAGACAAGGATGTCATGTGGGACAGTGTCAAATGCCTTGCACAGGGCAAGGAAAATGACATCCGTTGCTTTTCCCATGTCAACCAGCGGTGTAGCTTTGTCATAGGCCACCAAAACAGTCAGTGAAACCATGTTGGCTGTCACCGATCACCTTGTTATTTTTCATGAGCCTTAGTACTGTTACCAGGAGGAGCTGCTCCATGGTTTTGCCTGGCACAGAGGTGAGGCTGATCAATCTGTAGTTCCCTGGGTTTTCTTTGCTTCCCTTTTTAAAAATGGTGATTATGTTTCTCTTTTTCAAGTCTGTGGGACCTTCACCAGACTGCCACGACTTCTCGAATATGACGGCTAGTGGCCTAGTAACTTCAGCCTCCAATTCCTTCAGGACCTGTGGGTGTAATCTCATCATGTCCCACGGACTTGTGCACCTTCAGGTTTTCTGTATGTTCCTGGACTTGATCTGCTCCTACCCTTGGTGATTCTTCAATCTCCCAGATCCAGTCAATGCCCTCTGTGACCTGGGTGGGCTGGCTCAAGTGGTTATAAGTGAAGCAAGAGAGTCACTGAGTACCTCAGCCTTCTCCATATCCTTGGTAACCAGGTCACCTGTATCACTCCAGAGGGGCTCCACATACTCTGATTTTTCTTTTTTTTCTTTCACATACCCATAGAATCCTTTTCTGTTATTTTCAATGTCCCTGGCCAGCTTTGATTCTGTCAGGGCTTCAGCTTTTCTCACCTGGTCTCTGATTTCAGGAGCAATCTCTTTGTAATCATCCCAGGTTACCAGTCCTTGCTTCCACCCTTTGTGGAATCCCCTTTTGTGTCTGATTTTGGCCAGGAGCTCCTTGTTCATCCATATGAGTCTCCTGGAGTTTTTGCCAGACTTCTCCCTTTTAGGGATGTAGTGCCTTTGAGCTTGGAGGAGATGACACTTGAAAGCCAACCAGCTTTCCTGGGTTAATATTCCCTCCAGGGCTTTGTCCCAGGGTGTGTTACCAAGGAGGTTCCTGAAGAGGCCAAAGTCAGCTCTTCTGAAGTCAAGGGTTTCAAACTTGCTGAACATCCCTTTTTTTGCTGCCCTTAGGATCTTAAACTCCACCTTCTCATGGAGCTCAACACTGCCCACCAACCCTTCTTTGTTGGTGAGAACAAGGTCTAGCATGGCAACTCTCCCTGTTGGTTTGTCTGTCACTTGGAGGAGGTTATCATCAGTGCATTCCAGGATTCTCATGGATTTATTATGCCCTGCTGTGTCGAATCACCCCAGTATCAGTTGGAGGGACAAGTCGCCCATGAGGACCAGGGCTTGTGAACGAGCCGTGACTCGTATCTGTCTATGCGTCATCCACTTGGTCCTCCCGGTCAGGTGGTCTGTAGCAGACCCACACTGTAATGTCTCCTACCCTTCCTTTCACCCTGGCCCACGGGCATTAGGTCTTTTCATCATCTCTTGCCAGGTGTAGCTCCGTGCATTCTAGCTGTTCATCGACATAGAGTGAAACACACCCTCCTCGTTTCTGCTGTCTGTCCTTCCTGAAGAGCTTATACCCTTCTAATCCAATACACCAGTCGTAGGAGTCATTCCACGATGTCTCTGTGATGCCGAATAGATTGTAGCGCTGCAGGCACACGAGCATCTCCAGCTCCTCTTATTTATTGTCCACACTGCAGGTGCTCGCATAAAGTCATTTGAGCTGGGCCCCTGGTGAAGTACCTGAAGCCTCCGATATAGTTCCACTTCAGCTGGACTAATGGTTTTGCTCCCAGTGTTGTTAAGCATTTCCCAGGGTTGCCTTCATTCGATATGGTTGTAATCCCTTCCCCCTTGAGCCTGATTGAGTTCCATCACTCCACTTGAGCTTGACATCAAGTTGCTTAAACAATGCCTTATTTTTTAATGACAGAATATAATAGTTCCTCATCTGGGCTATTCTCCTAGGTTCTTCTGCATGGGCAACCAGGGTCCAACAGAGAGAAGTAGTTCCTCAGCAAATCTGCTTCACCCCTCTCCCCTTTGTAGGTAAGTAGTTGGTTTGCATGAGAACCTTCTAGCCATTACTGCTGCATCAGCTCCTTTCAATGGCTGAAAACTCTGTGCAGCTACATTCAGAAATTATTAAGAAACTAACACTCAAATATAAAGAATCTGTACTCTTAGCTACAGGTTAAAAAAATTTGAGACCCAAGAGAATGGCAATTTTCCAGATACAAAGACTATTTGAGAAAGGAAGTAGTATCTTAAGGATCTTTGGATGTCGAAACCACTCCCCTTTAACTTCATTTACACAGCACAAATCTTCTTCTCTTATAGAAAACTGGAAAGACAAAGAAAATTGTAGGACATATCCTATAAGGACTATTGAGAGTGGAGGATAATTGACCTCCACAATCTATTGTCTGTCTACAAATAAACAGGAAAACATTTCTTCATTGTTTCTGGTTTTATAAGTAAAGATATAGTCCTTCAGGTTTCTTTGAAGGTACCACAGCAGATGGATTAAAAAACATTAACCATTTCTAAATATACACACAAGTCAACAACATGCAAGTCAACGATCAAATCGACTTACTGTCACAATTCTGAGAAGACAAAACAAGTTCATTGCCCATTGCTTTAAGATCTAATAGCTGTAACTGAAGAAGAGTTCCTATATGGGCTTAGTGGGTTCAAATTTGCTTCTTCTGAACCTCACCTAGATATGTTAAGTGACATAATTCTACGTTTCAATAAATTAGAACTACTGCCAACTTGGCATCACTTTGTAAGACAAATTTCTTGCAGTTCATAGAAAAACCAGGACACACTTTAAACCATTATCCAAGTTAAATTTTGTGTGGTTTTGTTGTAGCTGTTGTTGAGGTTTTTGTCTGTTTTGTTTTGTTGGGGGTTTTTTAAGTCTATTTAGGTTGAGACACAGTTGTCAACAATGACAAGGTGTACCACTGGTACTACATGGGGAAGAGGGATGACTAAATGACCTCTTGAGGTCCTTTCAGCCTGTGCTTCTCCAATTCTATACTGACATTTCTGAGCATAATGCTGAAGACAGCACCGCTGGAGGCTCTCCTTGCTGCAAGATGACAACACACACTACACAAACAAAATTTTAACAGGCAGTTAGTGTTCCTGAATGTCTTGTCTTTTCATAGTTAAAGCCTTGGTAAAAGTAAAGAAGGTGGAAGATATTTAACAATAAATAAGTGCTATTCATAATCAGCATTTTAATATTGGTTTACTTAGTTACTATGTTGCTGCAATGTCCTTTCAGTCTGCTTTCATCACTCAGTCAGAATCATTAATGGTTATTGCATACTTGGAAATTCCTCTCCAGAGTTCTTGATAACAAATACTTCCTCCATCATAAACTTAGATCGTTGAAGTAATAAAACCAGAAACTTTCGATGACTGCTCATGTTATAGCCACATAATTCAGTGCAGTGATCCCAAAGAACACTTCTCAGCAAGTATGAAGTTATCAAATTCATTGGAAGGTGATATTTTGGATTAAGGGGCACAGTTTAAATTCTTCAATGCCAATCCACCTTACTAAAAAGGAAACACTACGTGTGACCATGTAAGCATTACATGTGACCATGCCACAATAAAATATTTCTACTTTGCTATTTCAAATATCAGAGTACCACTCAGTTTTGTCATGTCAAAGAAATAGCTTGACATTCTTAAAATAAATATTATATTAATTCAGAAGAAAAGCTCCACTAAAGTATTTTCGATGTGTTGAAATTGAAAGATGCCTAAAATGAATTAATGTGTTAACACACAAAACTGTTCAAACAAGAAAATAAGACTATACTGTAGTATCCTACACCATATACACTGCTGTTTGTCGTTTGTGTGGGTTTAAATTTTACTGGATAGGGCAACATGAAATTTTTCTTTTTTTACAAAAATCACATTGAAACTCTAACGTAACTGTCTCAGGAAGGTACAAAAGCACCCTAAGAATTCTAAACAGACTACAAAATAAATCAAAAGAAGAACTCTCATTCCTCAGGGTCTTTGATTTTATTTTTGTCACATTTAGGAATTTTTGTGGGTTTTTTAAATAGTACGCGTTCAAGATTCCACTTAACTTTTCCACCTTACCAGTTCTCGGTAGACACCTTCATTCTTTCCCTCAGGTTTCGTTATCTTCTCTTTCTGGAACAGTTCCCTGTTTCGATTCCCTCCAGCACTCACACTGAGATTACTTCTGCTACTACCACCACCTCCTCCAAATGTTTTGGTCTTTAGATAAGCACAAAAATAATAATTCAGTAAACAGGACTTATAAAAATAAGTTTTAATATTTAGTTAATAGAAAAAGTGCATTCCATCTGACACAGCTCTATTTTTTATGATTATGCTTTGCATCAACAAATAAAAGCATTAATTTACATACACAAACATTAATGTATTAGGTGTTGTTTTCCCTATGCCCCAATGAGGTTGTTAAAATGGTATATAATTCTAGTTTTTATGACTCAACAAGTAAATTTGTAAAATAAACTAAAAGGAAAAATAAGGGAGGACATAAAAACCTGACACATTAGAACTAAACTTCCTAGCTATTCCTTCTAAATGCAGAGGACCATGAGGCTTTGAGAATTGAAAAAAGCAGATGAAAATCTCATTATAGAAATTGCAAAAAATTACATTTTTTTAATAATGGTATCAAATCAAAATCATATCTACAATAAAACATTTATGATACATTCATTAGATTCATTAAAATAAGAACATACCCATCAATCCAAAAGGACTCTCTGTTTTTGATTCACCTTCTTAAAGATACTTGAGTATCTTCAATTAAGCAGGCAAATATCATAGAATCATAGAACAATTCAGGTTGGAAAAGACCCTTGGGATCATTGAGTCCAACCCGAAAGCATTTGTCATTTAAGAGAGAAATATTTAAAATAACAGGAAAGATGAATCACAGTAAGTAAATACTACAACAGTACATTCTAACCTCCTTGCTCTTTGCTACTTCTGCAATAGCAGCTGTTCTCTGCTTTTCAAATTCATCATTTTCCACAACAGGTTTTACAGTATTTGTCATCTGCAAAGTCTTTCTGCGATCAAGTTCTCTGCTGTCCACCTGCACGTGAGACGCACATTTCTGAAAACGGAAAAGAAAGTTTTAATTAACTATTCTGCCTACTTTCATTTGAAAAAAAAAAAAATTATTCCACTGCAGTAGCACAATGCTAGATAAAGAACACGTACACAAAAATGCACATGTAGAACATCCAAACGTCTTTGCTGAAAGCACACTTCTCTGTTCCATTAGGAAGGCCCCCAACAATTACTTTGACAGTTTAATTCACAATGTAGCTAATATGATTCTTGTAAATACATTTGGTGTCTAAGAAGGGACTATGTTAGAGCCTACAAGGTGTGAACAGGACAATCAAAAGCTCTGAGTAGTAAATAAAATTTTCAGTTTGAAATTGAGAGGAAAAATGTTAAATATAATTGGGTACAACAAAGGGACAGGATCAACATAAATTTGTTTAAACAGGCAGATTTTTTAGATTCACATCATTATGATCTAAAAGATCTGATAGCCTTTATCTAACTGGAATTGGGTCCCCTTGATATCACGATAGAAAATGACAAAGTACACTATACCTGCCCAAAAGGTACAAAAGGGGGTGGGCCACCTTCTGTTCCAATGTTACTCCTATTGTGTTTTGCTAAACTCTGTAAAAGAAAATCATTGATAAGTAAACTGCAAACAAAAAAACAGATTATATGACAAGTATCTCTACTTCAAAAAGCATATGAATCTTACAAGACAAACATTTTGACTATAAAAAATAATGATATACTTAAAATCCTGGAGCACTTAAGGAGCAGATTGGATGAGGGGCAGGGAGATGAAGAAAAATTTACAGAATCGTAAAAGCAACACGTAGAGTAAATGCAAAAAAAAAAAAAAATAGTTATATACCAAAATCTACACTAACAGAACAAAGCGGCACACAAATAGGCAGCAGATGGTTCTTTACGTAGAGGTTGTAAAGGCATACGGATTCAACCTATTTAAAGAGGGATCAGACCAATTCAGCCTAGAGGTTCAGGGGGAGGATCTTAGCAATCTACACAAACACCCAAAGGGTGATGGTAAAGAGGAGGTAGCCAGGCTCTCCTCTTCAGTTGCGCCCAGTGACAAGAGGCAATGGGCACAAACAAAAGGTTCTTTCTGAACATCACGACACACTGTTTTTTACTGTGAGGGTGACCAAGCACTGTCTCAGGTTGCCCAGGGAGGTTGTGGAGTCTCCATCCTTGAAGATACGCAAAAGCTGCCTGGACATGCTCCTGGGCATCCCACTCTAGGTCTTGTTTGAGCAATGGGCTTGGGACCAGATGACCTCTAGAGATCCCTTCCAACCTCAACCATTCTGTGAAATTCATGAATCCACGCATACGGAAAAACTGAAAGGATTAGTCAGTATTGTATCCCCTGGTAAAACACAATTAAAGACTTCTTGATACCAAGGCTGTATAAGAGCTCAGCCTGCATGCTCTCCCTAAAACCCATTCTCCTTTTGACACTGTTAGAAACAAAATAGTGTGCCACTAGGAAATTTCCCCTGTGGCCTTAGGATAAGTGTGGTACATATGCTAAATTAATCAGCTGACCTTTGGATCACAAAGGCCATATCAATAAGCACAGCAATTTCCCATAACATAGTATCTATGGAAGTCCTGCAAAATCTTAGTCATAATCAGGCAATGAGTGACCCAGGCCTGAAAAGAAAGCGTTCTCAAATAATAAAAATCACCAGCCCACAACAGCAAAAAGATGAGTTTGTAAAACACTGCATTAAAATATCTGCTCATTGTTGATACACTTCTCTTTACAAACTGTGACAACAGCAGCCTGCAAGAGAATGAAAGTCACTACAATCGGCATTTGATTATGCGCTAGTTATTTCATATTACACCGAAATATTTGGTTTCATAACTGGAAAAAGGAACTACAGGTCCTTAATGCTGTTTAGAATGTTTCAAAATTGCATTTCCTATACTGCACTTGTTTTATCACCTTCATTTCTTATTGTCCCTTTTTTCCCTCCAGGAGGGTCATGTGTGATTATATACATAATTTACAAGTTCCCATCGGCAGAGAAAGTTTTAATTACATAAGGCTATATGTGATATTACCTATATACTTATTACACTGGTGCAAAATTGATTTAATTTCATCATGTGAGAACTGTAGTATAAACATGAATATGCTTTAAGCCATTATGCTATCATAGAATTTCTTAAAATAAAAAATTAAATTTTGCTTACCAATGCCCTAATCATAACTAACAACCAAATAAAAACTTTTGTCTGCTCTTTTAAACTACTTTTATTGGAGAACCAAAGATCATCTGGTACATCACTTACAGTTATTAATTCTTTTCAAGGGTGGAAAAAAAAACAAAAATCCTTTTCCTCATGCCTTGGAAAAAAGTGCTCTGATGAAGTATTCAATAAATCATTCAAAACACTTAGAGGCACAGAAAACAAATTTCTGCTTTAGTTTCAATCACTTCATTTAAAGTGTTGCCTTAGAATCACGAGGTAAACAAGGGCTCATCACTGTAGCACGCTCGTACCTTCCCATAACTACTAACGGAGCACAGAGCAACAGCGATTTCATGCCCAAGCCTCTTCGTTTCCCAGCGCAGGCACTCTAGGACCCATAAACCCTACACTTCTTTCTCTGTTATTTGGTTGTGTCTAGAGAAATGCAGGCAATACTGGCATGAATTCCATCACTGAGTCAAATTATAATAAAAATACTTATGCAAGAGAGCTAAGAACTCGAGCATTTGATCAGAGATCATTCCTCATGTCCTATAATCAGCAAGCACACGCTTAAGTTTAAGGTCACACTTTTTTTTACTTATTTCTCAAATCAGAATCAAGGAAACGCATACAAGAAAAAGACTGTTCCAAACTACTGCTCAAATATGCAATTTGGCCAACAGTGAAAAAACAAACACTTAAAAGTTGACTGCATATTTATTAACATTTAGCGACATAGATTTTGAATCATAACCATTACTACACAGAATTGTTCTCCAGAATGAAAGAACTCTGCCTGATGGTAAGTAACAGCCTTGACATCTTCTTCTCAGGTAGCACTGTTTGCCGAGAAGCGAGAACTGCTTTGCAAATTAAATTTCACTTTGCACTGAATAAAAAACAAACTGGCAGCAATATTTTTAAACTCACAATTAAATTTTCTTGTAGCAACAGCAGTAACTATCATTTACAAAAAAACTTTGTTTCAAATACATTTTGTATGCTTCTTTTGCCTTTTCTGCTGTACTTGGATTGTGACATTAAAAAATATTTCTTAGGGAATGTCTTAATAAACAAAGGTTTAAAATATGAGACTGAACTCCTTGGTATTATATACTATTATACCCTCACACTTCTTCCTAATATCAATTTTTAAGTATACAGAAGACTACTCCCTTTTCCCACCAGGTAACCTCAACATTTAGCCCCACATTCACCAAAAGAGAAGAATCAATAAGTATAACTAAACAGTTTCAGTTTCAGAAAACTCGCGATTTGACAGATCCTGTGTTTTAAAAATATAAGGGCCTACCAAACAGTCTCACCAGTCTTTGCAGCAAAATTTGCTTCAGTCTTCACTTAAATATCGTCTGATATTTTGCGTACCAGCAATGCAAAGTACTCTTCCTTTGTAAGAGGAGTACCACCAATACCTCACAGATACTGGTCCTCACTGATGGAAACACCAGACACCACCAGAACACTAAGAAAACCATGAAGCAATACTTACTTGTAGCTGTATTCTCCCCTGAAGAATTCTGTGACATATTACCTTTTAATTCCAAATAGTCTAGAAAAACATCACAGACTACCATTCTTATTTACTCCTTACTTATTTCTTTACTGTCACTTAAACAGTGATGCTTAAAAATAAATTTCTAGGCAAGAATTACTGAAAAGTAAATGCTACAAGGAACATCACATTTATTGCACATGTAGTGTGATAATACTGCATTCATTCTATATACACTATACATGTAGTGCAAGTCTCTCTTTACTAAAACTTGACTAATTTAAGACTGATCAAAAACCATTCCTTCTAAAGTTATAATATTATTTGACTTACTAGCACTGACTTATTAAAGTAAGTATGAAAGAAACTTATTTCATCGTCTATAAGAGAAGCCCAATTAACATTTCTCAGACATCGCAATGGAGAGAAAAATCACACCTGGCTTCAAAACAAGTTATTTGAAAAAGTCACACAAAACAAGTTTTACATCTTTTTACGCAAACAGAGTTCAAGCATTTCATTTAAGCTTCAGTGGCAAGATTAGACAAGGAATGGCAACGTCCTCCTTCAAGTATCTTTGAGAGTTGATAATCTCGCTTATTTGTCAACTGCTCTCTTTGGTAAAGCTTTAGGAACAGGCCAGAAACATTGAGTTCATGAGGAAACTGCTATCAAAATAGCATCTGGCTTCTACTGACTTGTTTGAGCCCTATCTGTCTAGCTGTCAGTCCAGATACAGAACCAGAACTACAATTTCCAGTGGTCATGGTTCACCTGTCCAAATGATTTCTTGTCACCTGCAGCTTTTCTGACACAGGCACACTCCTGCTGGGAACCCAATCACATGTTTTGAGCGAGTCAATGAAAAAAAGAAAATGATACTCTGGCAAACTGCAAGATACAACGAGAGAACTGAGAAGACAGCAATAGGCAACAGTTAACTTCCTATGCTTTATCCTACCGGAGTAAATCAGTGAAAACCTTGTTACCTCTCTTTTAAACAGATTGCCTAAAGTTAACAGAACTGGCTAACAACAAGTAGTCAGCAGCACACCAATAGTTATTAAATGGTTTGCTTTCTTCTAAAAAGAATTATTTCCTGATATCGACTTCAAAACCAAATTAGTATTTATAAAGTAGCATTTAGCTGTTGAAGCCCAGATAGAAGAAACGCAAAAAGAGACTGTCCAAAATATCACCAAGAAAGCTAACCAATTCTGTTGGCCCTTCTCTTATGAATTAGAGAGCATTCTTGAGAAAGCATTAGTTCTATATAACTTTCTTCCATCCCCACCAATCTTAAATTATTTTAGCTGGAGAGAGAACTCACAAGAGTATACTAAGTATGACTAAGAACAATGAAATGCGATGTTTCTGTGGTCGGCCCCAAAACCTTCTTTTTAATCAAACAGGCAGCTTCATTGAAAACCAGGAACATTTTAGGAAAAACATTTTCAACTATAAAAACACAAAAAGTTTGCCAAAAAATCTTCTACAATGGACACTGAGTAATTCACATATTCAAATAAATTTTGGCCCAATTTGTTCTAAACTATAAACACCAACGAAGGCTAGCTGTACTAAAAACAATGGTGCCAAACTTAGCATTATCAACAATAAAAGAAATATTTTTACATAGAAATGACATGTTCATAAGTAGCTACTCTGTTTCAGAGACATGGAAGTGAAAATATTGAGATGTGTGTGGTACTAGTAGCAGGACAGGAACTGGGGTACAGGGGTTTACAAGTATTTATGGCTTGTTGAAAGATTTTAAAACATCTAACTTGTCTTTCTAATCACAAATTTGTCTAAAGCACTGGCGAAATCTGCAATACAGAATTCACACTTAAGGTTACCAACTTCAATGCTTTCCATACATTTATTTTTTTGTCTCAAAAATACACAGTCTGCTGTACACTGGCCATCGGTAAGGCATCATTCTAATGGTAATGGTAAAAGGCTCCCTTCTATAATATTTCGGTACCAAACAACACTGTTAGGAAAGCAACCACCCATGAATGCACTAAAATTGAATATGTTTGATTCATATTTTCAGTCCCTGAAGACTACAAAAGGTATTGGTTCCCATTCAAAAATCACTTACCATTTCTTTATTTGCAACATTATGCATACGACTTATTTCTTTATATTTGGCGGCATCCCTAAAAATATTGGGAAAGTAAACCTCTAAAAGCTTATTGTATGAAAGTTCACGGTCAAGACATTAAGTGTGATGTCACTAAATGTAATATGCATCCTGTAAGACAAGCATTTCCAGTGGTGTTACCTCACCCTTTGTAATTCCCACTTTTCTATAAGATGCTCCACTTCACCTCCAAGAACTGCTGTGTTACTGTCATCCAACAGCAAGAAGCCATTTCTCACTTCAACGATTCCTGAAAGCTTAATTTTTGTTCCAGGTGGGGTGTTCAGGCTAGAAGTAGAAACAAAGCCAAATATTTCCAATACACTTATTAATATTCTGCCACCAAAACCATATAAAGCTCTACTCTTACTATACGTCTAACTTCTACTCCTACTATACTTGAACATCTACTCTTATTATACTTCTAATTTCATGATAAAAAACCACCAGCAAAAACCTTTGCAACAATTCCTTCAGTATGCACAGTACTTCTCAGTAGCTTTATTGGAATACTTCCCATTCATTACACAAAAATGCCATATTGCAGATTAGATTCTAAGGGAGAGGAATGTTTGCAAATTGTCTGTTTTGCTAAAATCCAATTTAACAACACCAAGCTAAGGACGTGTTTCGTTTAGATTAACAGAAGATATTTCCAAGTCAGTTGTCTAAGAGTAAGTCCCTCATCCTAGAATGTATTTATAGTTAATAAATAGAGGATCTCCAGATGATTAATCGTGTCATTTGTTTTAGACATCTAGTTTCAACTTAGAAGAAAACAAAGAGCTATTAGAAAAGAAGTTTTCTGTACATTACTAGCAGCCAGGGCTGTACCAGAATAAATACAAGAAATGTGCATCTTGCAGTGCTGCTTCTCTCTTTATAATTTGAAACATACAGATACTCTTTGAGGTCACCTCCCACAAGAAGGTACCATACCTGTTTTTCATGTGAACCTATGCTATGAAAAACAACAGCAGATGCATTTAAAACAAAACAAAACAAAACACACCAACAACCAAAACCCACAGATCTCCAATCCATAACTGAAAGTTATGACAAGCAGCACAATGTGGAAACTGAATTTTCTTGTGAGAAACAGGACACAATCAGATGAAAGACATAACTTCTTTAAATTACACTAGCTGGGTCCAACTTAAGAGTAAAAGATTACACTTAAAAATGAAGCATCTATCTAACTTGCAGCTAGCAGAGATTTATTTTTTTTTAAAATCAAAAGTGATCTCAACTAATGTGAAGAGCAAAGGACACCATGACTCCAGAGACTAAACACTGAAGACAATTTTCAGCATCTTCATAACCAAGAACACAAAAATCCCCACGTTCAGGCTAATTAGCTTTCTTACCACAAATAATATTTATTAATTTAATCTAAACCTTGACCATGGTAAAAGAGCACTTGTGCATTAAGTTAGGCATGTCAGACCTGTGACGTTCCTGCTACCAAATCAGGCAAAAGATCTGCTACTATTAAAACCTGGACATTCTGTGAATTTAGCTCAAGTTTGCACACATGCAAAACGATGCATGCTCTGTCAACTTTAACTCAACAGGTGGCTGCAAAAACTCTCTTAATTCTATTACATTCTTCAGTATAAATGGTATTTTAAATTACATTAATATACACCTTTGAAGGCTTAATTTAACATTCTCATTTACGTACAAAATTCACGGAAGAAGCCTGTTTCATCAAGCAACTCTTCCATATATTACTAAGGACACTTCCATTATTTTAAGGACATTTGAGTATCAAAGTAAAAATTTCTTTTTAAAGTTGTTCACCTTATTTTTGACATGCTACTGTATTCTACAGCTGTGCAGCTTGTGTGTCCATCAGTCATCTGTAAACGTAACATTCTGGGAGCAGCCTGAGATTCTTCGTTATCCTTCGGTGCAGCAACATTGCGTATTTTCTGTATTTGTAGAACGCACGGCCCTTCCAGCTATTTATGCAAAACACAAAAGACAAAACCATTAACACCATTAAGCAAACACACTGTAGTATCTAGACATACTAACAGATGCCCTAAGGCAAAGGAACGTGTAATTCGATCAAGCAGTCATGTTCAATTTTTATCACTCATCTACTGCATGTCCTAAAGCACGATGAAAATACTTTTCTCCAAGAAACAGTTGTGATGCTTCACACATCTCTGAGCTACCTCTAATAGAAAAGAAGTGAATGTGAAGAATTGAGGGGACAAATAAGCACAATCACAAATATTGTCACTTCCAACATACTATGGAGTGCAGGTAAGATTTCACATATCATACTGCAGGGTCTCTTTGACAAAGTGCTCTAAAGAAAAAAAAAAAAAGGGCTTTGAAGACTGACTGGTTGTATGAAGAGAGCATTTCAAGTGCAATCACTTTGCAAACACTAACCAGAAACACAGCTTCTTCATGGAGAGGTACAATCAGCACATAACAACCTCAAGGTTGGTTACCCAAAATATGCAACATATCCTTCTGTACGCACCACTGTTTATGCTAGGAAATAAAAACCAACAAAAACTCACCACCAAAAAAATTAACCAAAACCAACCAACCAAACCAATTCATCACAATTCAGTTATAGCTGAGTACACAGTCGTTCTGATCCCTCTGAGAAATAAAAATGAATAATCTGTTGCTGCTCAACTGTTCTCCAGAACCTAAGAGACAGCAGGAAAGATGAAAAAGTGCACATTTCATCTGCTTCTTCCCTTTGAGAGACAGAATAAGTAGTCCCAAATAGCGTAAAATGAGAGTAGATAACCAGGAGATAAATATATATACAGAAAAAATAAATGAATAAATGAAAGCATAGAAGCAGTGAAACTAGACAAATTACAGGATAAGGAAACAGGAACTTGATTTAGGATGAGAACAAACGAGAAAGAAAAATACTCTGGAATATCTACAAAGCATGAAATTGCACTAAGAGGAGGAAAATAGTCAGGAAAAGGAGCAAAAGTAATACCCTGCAGAGTTCACTTCTTAAATGTTTTTGTGACAGTGAGGCGACAACCAGTAATATAAACTCAAATTTCTACATATTTTTCCTATTCTTGAATTAAATTTAAAATTTGAATTAAATTTAAAATTTATAGGCACCAGCATTGTTTTTGGCTACAAATCGCAGCATGCAAAATACATTATTTGGAATGGAGCATTTCTCCAAAGCTGAGGAAGTTGTTTATTTGGAGTTTACTGAAACTTGAACTAAGACACCAGTGTTAGTGCTCACGAACAGGGATTAAACCACTACTGCCATCCCCAGCATGAAAGGGGATGCTCCAGATCAAGCCACAGGGACAAAATATCTGGAAGCATACTTGTCAATGCAATCAACGTAGAAAATAACGTTCTAAGAAATCAATCTCTCCAAAAAATACCCAACAGCTGGCCAACAATTTCCATCCAGAATTGCAATATAGCAACTAGACTATACTCTTCTCAGGATTGCTGTTGCACTGTCTTCGTTGGGGCATTGCTCTGACACGCTCAATCTGGTCTGAAACCTAAAATGTGTCAGCCTCTCATAAATACTTAGGTTATTGTATCTAACATTATATTCTTCTTCTCAAAAATATGGAAGTTACTGTGTCTTTTTAAGAGCTCCTGAAATAGGTATAAGAAGGTAAGAACACAGCCAAAACGGCGATCAAGGCAAAGACCTCAAGGACCACAGCTTACCCAAGGCTGCCAAACAGCTATTGCTAAAATACTACAACTCAGTTCAATCTGAGTGACCACATGCATAGTCAATATAAATTGGAATATTCCAGTATCATCTCAATTGGAAAAAAAAAAAACCAAAAAACCCACAACAAATAACTTAAAAATATGTAGGACAATTTTTGACACGAGCAATTCCAAACACAGTTACATCAAGAGATCTGATGTAGCAATCACTCACTGGAAGATAATGACGAGCCACTCAAGCAAGACTGGATGGGTATTTTTTAAATGCAGATCAGCTGTAACTGGAACAGCAAACCTGATCATCCCTTTAAAAACAGCACAGTTAGTTATACTAAAGTAATGAGGCAGAAATTGGGAAGCATACGACTAACCTTAAAACAGGACTAAGAATCACCAGCAACTTAAGTTTTAACCACCTACCATTAATCTGTCAGTACTCAGAAAGCAACTCTCTGAGCTCAGAAATTAAATCCTTTCAGTGCTCCTTCTGGAATTAATGTTTCCATTGTAAAGGAACATAAATACTCAAAAGAAAACCAGTTATACCTTAAAAGCAACATCATTACTAAATCTTATGTTATAACTTGACAGTCTTCTTTGTATTCTATTATAAATACTTAAAATATATTTATGGTATATAGCCATCAGGACAGAAATGGGAAGGTTCAGCTTTTTCAAATCCTATGCAAATGTGGCCATCTTGTGGCCAATGCTGGTAATAATTGATTTTCTTAAATCCATACAAGATACAAATATAAATGAGTGAATGAAGTATTTCTGAATGATGATGGAAGTTTATAACCACCGATAATGGTGCTTATACTAACAAATACTAATACAACAAATACCAATGTTGTTTCACACTAGGTGCCTGTCTACCTTTTATGTAAATATTTGCCTATTACACTAATACCATGAAATAAAAGTATGCAACATGGAAATACAACATATGTTCTCAAAATACAGGTAAATAGTACTGATCCTAGTCTTGGATGAGAGGAATAATAGTAGCATATAATTTCTATTATCTCCTGAAACATTTCTGAACCAGAAATAACTACTTTCTACTGAGAGATTATATTAATTTTTTCTCCAGTAATATATTTCATTTGCATAAAGCAAGTACTTTCCTTACAAACACATAGTTCTCTAACATAAAATCTGTGTATACGTTGCCACCTAAATAGCTGCATTTATTAAGTAGTCAGATGTGCTTTATGTTACTCAGAAAAAGTAACAACACTGATAAAAATATGTAAGTCCCTGCAACTTAAGTTAGACAAATATTTGTCTTTGACAAAGACCACTAGGGCCCACCGTTTTCTTCC